>NC_085037.1:1222030-1522030 GCF_963692335.1 Osmerus eperlanus
GAATTCCCTGTTATTTTTTTATTATAAATCATAGATTATTCCACACACTCCCACAGTTCCTGAGTGTGTGTTCATCATAGTTAGGTACAATTATGAAGTCAGAGTGCTTCATCAAATCCCAGGTATTCTATAGAAGACTTCAATGGGAGAGCTGATATACAGCAAGTTGGTGATGTAGTCAGAGATGTGCGACATGTGCACTACCATTCAAAATTGTTGAGTCACTTGAAATGTCGTTTTCCCCCCAAAAAGCTACATTTTGTCTAGTAAAATAACATGACAATTATTAGAAATACAGGGTAGATATTGTTAATGTTGTAAATGATTATTGTAGCTGTAAACGCCTGATTTTTTAATGGAAAGTCTACACAGGTCAGAGGCCAGTCATCTGCAACCGTCATGTGTTCCAATGGCACATTATGTTTGCTAATCCAAGCTTATCATTTTCAAATGTGTTACCACAGCTCCAAACTGTGCAAGAACTATTTAGGGAAGAAACAGTGGTACAGCTGGTATTCGGTCTGTATTGGGGTGGCCAACACAGTCAGCAGATCTCAACCCTCCTGAGCTGTTGTAGGAGCAGAGTGAACTGAACATATGAAGTGGCCATTAAGCCAATTCAATTTGTGGGAGGAGCTTCAGGAAGCAATGGGGTGAAATATTTTAAGATGATATCAACAGATTGACAATTAGAATGCCAAAGGTCTCCAAGGCTGTAATTGCTGCAAATCAATGACTTGTCAATGACTATCAAATCCTATTCATTTTGAGATATTTCCTATTCAAACTCATTCAAACTCCTTTCCATGTATGTTTTCATTGAAAAATGGCATTTCTAAGTGACATCACACTTGAACCGTAGTGTATGTAGACACCCGACCTGAATTAGAGGATGCGATATTGGTCCGGTCCAAATGCAACACCAAGCTTTCACACACTTCCTGTACCCAGGAACATGGCGGCAAGCAGGGATAGCAGGCTGAGATGGAGGCTGTGTCATTACAGGACTTGGCACCCTGTCCAACCATCTCCAGACTAGACTGTTGCTCTTTGAAAGGTAAAATGCCTGGAAGGGGCAATGTTGGAGATATAACTATCTCTGTCGCTCTCTTACACACACACACACACACACACACACGCTCGCACACACACTCAAACCCCCAAATCAGCCCCTGTGCAGGGAGAGCGTTGTCTCCCCCCTCCAGCAGTGCTGATGTGGTTTGTCTGAGACACCGTTTTATGAGTGGGGGCTGCCAGAGGGGCGGGGCCTGTGGCTGGGTCTGGATGACAGCCTCAGGGGAGTGATGGGTAGTTAGGCCCAGTCTGGTGCATGGTTGACTCTCACCACTACAGTCTGGGAATGGGTGAGGAGCTGAGGGGAGCATGAGAGGGGGGGAGAGAGAGGGTCGAAGGATAGGTGGTGAGGAAGGGGTGAGGATAGGGTGATGGGTGAGAGGTAAAGGAGAGGGTGAGAAGGAGGGGAGGGTGATGAGAGGGCAATGAGAGCGTGAGAAGAGTGGTTAACCAGACTTGTTAGCCTTCTGTAGCTCGACCACAGACATGGTCTGTAGCTCGACCACAGACATGGCCATTGGGTGTAAACCAGGATCTCTCCAGAATAAAGGAGAGGGTGAGAAAGAGGGGGAAAAAGAACTACTTTTTGTGAGGAGAGGGAAAGATGTGGCCCAAGTCTAGGGCAGGGCTGGACTACAGGCAATCCAAGGGGCACCTGGGAGTTGAGTCCCAGTCCAGGGTTTAGAGAGGAGGCACAGAAGGCCTAGTGGACAGGCTGTCAGGCATACCTGTGGCCTGGGCTGAGCTCTCACAGGCAGCTACTGCCCAGACACACAGTACCTCCATTCACTAGCTGCCTCTACATGACTGCAAGAGGGAGAGAGGGAGATAGGGGGAGAACGAGAGAGACAGTGGGAGAGGGAGAAGAAGAGGGAGGAGAGAAAGAGGGAGAAAGGGGGGGAGGAGAGAGAGAGAGAGAGAGAGAGAGAGAGAGAGAGAGAGAGAGAGAGAGAGAGAGAGAGAGAGATAGATAGATAGATAGACAGAGAGGGAGAGAGAGAGAGAGAGAGAGAGAGAGAGAGAGAGAGAGAGAGAGAGAGAGAGAGAGAGAGAGAGAGAGAGAGAGAGAGAGGAGGGTGTGAGGAAATGGGGGGCAAGAGAGAAAGCGAGAAAGGAGGATAGAAAGAGAGAAATGAAGATAAAGAGGGAGGAGAGAGAGAATGGGAAAGAGGAAAGAAAGAGATGGAAATAAAGACAGAAATAAAAAAATAAAAAAATAAAAAAAAATATATATAGAGAGAGAGAGGAACAGAGAGAGAGATGTAGGAAATATGTGGGGAAAGAGGGGGGAGAAAGAGAGACTAAGGGAGTGAAAGGAGCAAGGGAATGAAGGTGTATGTGAGGGAGTGTGTTTTGGTTAGTGTGAGTGAAACAGACGGTTCTTTGAGAAGGACTGCTTTGAAATCAGTTTAGGGAACATCCATGTTGAGAAAATATTGCACCTATTTTCTTCCTTTATACACAACCCTGCTTTCATTCCCTTTGGTTTCTTCACCCTCCCTCGCCCTGTCTAGAGTGTGTCACCATGGCTGATTTTTTTTCTCTGACTTCTTTTTCCCAGAGAAAAAGAGAATAAATAGACGCGGTGGATTTAGTAACTTCTGAGTCGCCGTCCATCTCTAATTCTGTCTTTCATTGCCTCTTGGGTGGGGAGTTCTTTCGGATTTCACCCTTAAGGGTCAACGCGTCATCTGCGACCGTTAATCCGTAGGAGCACGCTGTAAAATGGAAGAGGTTCGCTTCCAAACTAGTGTAAACCCAACACGCGCGCGGCCTTTAGTCACGATCTTCCATGCATGCAAGTAGGAAGAAAAATTTTATTTTCTAGAATAAATACATTACCTTTAAACAACACTTTTAAAATGCCTAACGCATTCTTGTTCAATCACCTCACAGTCATCGGTCAGAAAAAAAACACGGTTCAAGGATTTTGACACAGAGGTACATTCAGTTGAATGTGGTACGCATTTCCACACCCCAAAATAGGGGGAAAAATCCATAGGGTTCCGTTCTCAGTCGCATATACACAAACAGAACTGTACAAAGCTCACATACACAGGAGACACTACCGCATTCACTCCGCTCTCTTCGAAGCTCTCGCCCAGCAAAGGAGCGCACGCCGCTGTATAATAACCTATTCATAAACTTCTTCCTCCAAAATACTCACGGGAGTCGGACGGCGGGAGAATGCAATCACCTCAGCAATCTGAAATTGGAGCTCGGGCCAAATAACACAGCGACGAAATTATGTTAGAGCCCCTCTAGGATAACTACCATCAACTAGGCTATGTCCACTAAGAAGACAGTAGTGCACAGTTTATGAATGAGGGAACGTTCATGCATCTTAACTATGTTAATCTGATCAAGTGAATTGAGTGAAACTAATAGAAATTACGTTGAGGGAGCTTCTGCTTACGCAAATTTGTCCAATATAAGTGTATTTACAAATTTGATCATAAAAGCGTGTAAATCACTCGCTCTCTATGCTGTCTCACCTCAGACATCACCGGAGATCGGATTACTTTGATTTTGTGAAATTTGACTATAGGCTATACAGTAGCCTGTATAATCAAAGCGCGATTTAGACTACCTGAACGTTAAATAAACTCGCCAATCGATTGTTTTAAGATATGTAAATATTCAATTATTCAGACATTCAATTGTTCGACAAAAGTTTGACTCAAGATGATTTGAATCAATTGAGCAACATCTTCAGAAATGAAATATAGCCTATATTCTCGGTAGGCCGATTAAAATGAAAAAGGAAATGCAAATAATTGTTAATGGTTAAAGCCATGTCGGTGAAAGCCATGTCGTCGAGAAAGCACGCATTGTTTATAAGACATAAAAAATCTATAAAAAGTATTAAAATGTAACATAACAATGAAACTATTAACCCATTAACAGAGGTTGGAAATTGCAATTGTCAGGGAAATCACTGGGGGCGCAGGTGAACTCACGCAGGTAAACTATAGGTTACTAAACAGGTTACTGTTCGAAAGAAAGAAAAAACAGCTGTCAGTATTGTCACATTTGACATCACGCCAGCAATCATCATTTTCAATGCAAAGGCCCTTTGACACTATAATGTTGACAGGGAGAGGTGGGGGCACAGGGTGAACATCATCAAATTAAACGACGGTAAAATGCTCATGTCAGCAGGAGACACAGGACCGCAAGCGAACGGAGCTACCGATTTGATGCTTAATCCCGTCTAAACGTGTTTCAGTGTATTTCAGTGCAACCGTCTCAGCACCGTCCTAGCCTATGGCCCCGTCTGGAATAATAGAACCACGTGCGTAAAGAGGCATTATCTCGACATAAAGTGAATCAAAGTTGAACATCTAATGTAGTTTAATGTTAAAATATATTATATATAATCTAAGTACATTTTATGATATACTACTAAATAAAAGTGTCAAGACTAAATCCCTGGTATAGTTATAGCCGTTGAGTCAACAGTCATGGCGAAGTGACACCTGTCAGTTTGCCCTCACGGCCTCTTGAGAAAGTAACTTAGAGAACACAAACTAACGAACGAAACGAACTCAAAAACTAAAGAATCACCCACGAAAAATAGTACATATCATATTATCCTATAAATAGACAACAGAAGTCCTTTACATATCTGTTTCTGTATTGGACACCCAATGCTGGAGTTAGCAAGCGCAAAATATGCACTGCATAACACAGTCAACCTCAAATGACTTAGATTTAGCTGGAAAACACACAACTTAACAAACGAATAATCAGTCAAGAGAGTCAGTGAAAACGCAGCCTAAATTCCTCCGTAAAGAGAAACAATCTCACCTGCACGAGCCACGGGAGCTTGGCAAAGGGCGAGTGCCACTGTTACCAAGGCAAAGGAGGAAAGGTCCACGCGCCATGGTCTCCTCTTCTTCCGAAAGGGGCAATCTCGAATATCCATAGTGTTGTAGTTGTTTGACGGCTTAGGTGGACTGCACTGGAGAATATGTTGAAGTTATCCTTTCCCACAGAAAGCCAGTCGATGAGACGGATCCGACTGAACCTTCTGTGAGGCAAAAAATAAAAAGGCACGCCTCAGGAGACGTCTTCACCTCTCCCCGGTATCCCTTAATAAGTTACCTATATCTACCTATGTTATGTACAACACTTAAATAGTAAAAGGGATAAGGGCTATAAATATTTTTTATTTAATACTTGAACCCCTAGTGCTAAAGCCCCATTGAGTTAGCTGAGTGGATATGAGTGCCTAAGCGGAGAGAGCAGAGAGAGACCAAAAAATCACTCTCTCTCCCTTCTCTCTCTTTCTCTCTCCCCCTTCTTACTTTCTCCCACGAAAAGTGAGGGAGCGTGTGTGTGTGTGGAGAGAGAGAGAGTGAATGACTGAGTGATGGTGGAGAAAGAGGGAGGGAGAGACTTGTGCGTAATTGCGCGCAGGGCACACGTAGGCTACGTGCACGAGACAGCAGAATGAGGTGGCAAACGAAATGAAGTCTGTATCAAATAGAAATCGTTCAAATACTTAATCGTATTTTTCTCTAGAATGAGCTAGAGGTTATATATTGTGTGTTTACAATGACAAATGTGTCCGTCTCCCTCCCTCCGTCAGCAACCCAGTTACTGGGTGTGTAAACAGATATCACCTTCTCTATCTCCTACTTCCCATCCTTGTCTTGGTGTCCGAGGCACTCAGTTGTGTCTTCTCCAGGACAAGACTGTCTTTTTAAATCCAGGACCTGTCTGTCTGCCTGAATGTTTGTCTACTTGCCTGTCTGCGGGACCTCGTTTATCTAATGGCAGTTTTTTTTCCTCTCGAATCCGCTCGATGAAACCGAGAAAGAACGGCAAGAACTTGCAGGATCGGTAGGTCCACATATTTATTCAGGGGGCCGCAACAGCCAATCAGCTCACTGTCCGAAATCGCACTTTAGTTTGTCTACGCCCATAATGCGAGCCCATCTAACGCCCCCGTGCTCTGATTGGCCCGTAACACGTGGATAAAACTTCAAGCTAAGTGGGACACCATGAGCTGCCTAGAAGGAGGCAGTAGAGCCGGACATTGAAACAGGAAATGCGCTCTCTCAGGGCTAATGTGCTCACGTACGCACTGACAAAGCTAAAATATCAGGAGCCCAAATGTTTACGAAAACTGCAGCCCTATTATTTATAGCAATCTTGAAAAATATATATATTAATTGACATGTGTTTCATAAAGTTGCATGAAGATTGAACATCATAGCACGATACGACATGGACCTATGTCCGGGACTGAGCAAGAAGTAACGTAGACTGCTCCTACACCTGCACTCGATCGAAAACGTGCGCAACACCATTCAAAGCGAGGGAGCGCCCACGTTATTAATTGTTGACCCCTCCCAAATACACCTTGTACTTGAGCCTAGACTTGAGGCTCAAGACTTGAGGCTAGATATGAACAACGAGCAACGGGGATTCAATTATTTGAACCCGTCCTGTCATCATCACTCCACCGGGAACAATCATCCCCGGGCCGACTCGAGGCTATACAGCCCTGCTTGTCGAAAATAAAAATCAGTAGGCCTAAATGTAGTATGATGTAAAGTGCTTCAAATGCAGTGGACTCTTGAGTCATCCAGAACAGGTTGATTTTTTCCAAGTCTGGTATGAACTTAAACTTTGATGGTAAACTTTGAGGATGTTCCTTTCATACTTTCAAAGTGTGTCTTAATGTCCCCCTCTCTGTTCGTCGTAAAGTTGCATGAAGTTTCAAAGCCATCGTAGTGGAGCTGTGCTCTTAACAGGTAGCTCGGTGCCTCTGTGGTTTGTGGCCCTAGCCTGTACACTGTAACAACCCCATCGTTAGTCACTTTCTTTGACTGCACACGCGAGAGCCAGAAGGCAATAATTAAGTATAATCACTATTTGATGTTCCTTTGCACCCCGCTCCCTGCTCCCTCTCATTTATCCCCTATTCTTGTCTTTGATTCTAGAAACAGGGGAAAAGTTTGTATTTAGGAGTATTTTTATCGGCCGTCCTCTTCAATCTCTCTCTCTTTTCTCGGTTTAGAATACTCTTACAGGCCAAAGTCTGCAATCCATGGAGACTAAATGTAGTTTGAAGTAATTTAAAGTACAAAGTACTAAAATACCTTTTTCAGATCCACTGTACGCATTGAAACTGTCCAGTCATTTAACAAGAGGCCGCTTAGTAGAGCTTTATTCTCTCTCATAAGAAATGACAAATGACAAAAAATGTTTTATATACAACTGTATCCATCAATCATACAGATGGCAGCAGTCCCTGGACTGTGTTTTCATCTGCCAGCAAGATGCCCAGAATGAAACCAAAATGGAAAATCAAAACACCATGTAAGCATTAAATGGAATAAATAAAAACGGTTTTCACAAAATGGCAGTTTAAAATCAAGACAAGTCAGTCAAGTGAACTATCCCTTTATGCCACTGAAGAATGCATTTATGTACACACAAACATTTCTCAGAGACAATTCAAGGTTTTCCTTTATATTTAGACGGAGAACACAGTAGGCACACATGGAACCATTGACCAAAACAAAATGTTTTTGACACTCAAAAATGTATGTTTGTGTGTGTATTTGTCTCTGTGTGTACATATGTGTGTTTGTGCCCCCAAGGGATAGCAGTGGTATATTGTTGTGCTCTACTTTACTCGGGCAGTGTAGAAAAAGATGTGATTTCATATGAAAGTATCATAATCACAGCCTTTCTCTGAGCTGCGGTTGTGTCACAGACAGCGGCGGGAACTTTTGTTTGTGTTTGTATTTGAGGCTCCACACTCAAACCCAGGTCTCCTGTCTCACCCCAGCATCTACCTTTAGACACAGAAGGACGTCCTCATGCTGTGAGTACATCATTAGGACATCCAAATCTCAGACAGGGCTCAATTACCAAGAACACAAGCTATCAAACCACCTCCACTACCACACTATCGCCTGGGTTTGGAATCTCACAGACCTCCCATAGCAAAGTGGGCCTAGATAAGTCAGGCACTCTAACAGTTGCATCTTTGACTGCGTACTGTGTATCTATGCTATAGTGCGCAGAGACCACAGAGTTTTCAGGGAAAAACCTAAATCTTAAGGTGAATGACCTCAGCGTCCATGAATAGATACATGACCCTGTAAGATGGTGACTGGTCAGGCTATTACTGATTGAAGATGTCTTGAAGATGTGCTGATGCAGTACCAGATGTTCTGACTAGACGATGGAATCTGGCTGACAGGTGTATCTTATTCAAAACTAATCATTACTGCATTTACCTTGAATGTCAGCCTCTTTAAATTAATAAAACCTACTAATTTGTCTTGCGTAATTTCAGGGCTGGTGGCAGAGACCGCATGGTTGTGTGGTCACATATTGGTCCAGACCGGCCACCCATGGAACCAGATTTCCAACACTCCATGAGGGATGAAGAATCTAGAACGTTTCATTGGCTATGACATATGTGATGTCAAGGCTGCGTGATACCAACTGATAGGCTCCGTGGATGCCGAGGTAACGGGTCAAACCACAGAGGAGGCTGGCGGGGGTGGGGGGGTGGGGGGGGGGGGGGGGGGAGAGGTTGGGTCTAATCAAAACAGGGGGCGCGAAAAAAAAAGATAAGCAGAGAAAGGCATGGAGTGCAGACAGACTGAGCTAGCCGTTGTGGTGGTTAGCCTGCCAGCTTCCAAAACGGGAAGCTTGTAATTACAATAAAGCGACCCATATTATATTGCTGACTTCCTTGAAAAGTCTGTACTTTACTGGGCAGGGCTGCAAACCTCGCACACACACACCCTACAAGCCACAACGCACTGAAATAGATCAGAGAACAGAGGGGCTAGAGGAAACAGAGAAGGGGGGGTTGATATAGAATGTTACCTTGAGGGGAATGCGAGTGTGTGTGCCTGTGAGTGTGTGTGTGCGTGTGTGTGTGTGATGAATGTCTAGCTAAGATAAACTGAAGGGGGGGGGACAGGTAAAGAAGGGATTGAAAGTGAGAGAATGGGTTAGTGATTTAGAATTTGGCCCGGGGACACACCCAGTTAACCACATAACTAGAAATAGGCACGAGAGAGGGAGAGAGAGATGGAAGGATAGAGAGAGAGAAAGACAGAGAGAGAGAGAGAGAGAGAGAGAGAGAGAGAGACAAAAAGAGAGAAAAGGCTAGAGAGAGGCAAAGGAATGGGTGTGTTTTTCTAAGTGTGGAGTGAATGCTTGCAAGGTATGAAGTTTGCACGCCACCCTGTGTATGATTGTGTGTGTGCTCAGTGCATCTAACCACTTCTTACATTTGACATCACCCTGTAGCGCATAGAGGTGCTGCATGCTCCTCAGTGTTTAGTCAGAGAAACACCCTGAATCACACCATTTAACACAATCATTCCTCATTAAATATAATACCCCCAGATGACTGAAATAGCCGCTCTGTTTAAGCCCATTGCAGACAGTAGGCCACTCAACAAGCCTTTCATTTGATACAGAGAAAGAAGCCAAAAAGACCCTAATACTTAATAGCTACAGGCATGATGTGAACTGTGTAGAGTTATCTCGTTTGTTATCAAAGAGAAAAAGAGGGCGAGATAGACAGAAAGAGAGAGGGAGAGAAAGAGAAAGGGAGAAAGTCTGGGTGGCTGAAACGTGAGGGAGGAGAGGACGGAGGAGAGGAGTGGAGAGGGTTTGGAGGAGAGGAGTGGAGAGGGTTTGGAGGAGAGGAGTGGAGAGGAGTCAAGAGGAGAGGAGGAGAGAAGGAGGGGCCATGGAAAGGTACAGGGCAGGAGAAACCCTAGGACTGAGGAGAGCCGAAGGGAGGGGGGTCCAAAGGCATGCAGAGGGAACAAGGGAATGAATGAGGGCCATTGATAAAGGAAGAGAGAGAGAGGGGGGGGGCAAGAAGTGAGAGAAGGAAGAGAGAGGGAGGGATCAAACATTTACACTGGGAGATTCCAGAGGAAAAAATAGAGGCTGGGTAGGGAGGGACGGATGCAGAGGAGGAGAAGAGGAGAGGGAGAGCGGGAGAGAGGGAGGAGTAGGCAGGCAATCCCAGGTCTCCCTTCATCTGACCTACTGACTTAGGAATGGCTGGAACTATGGGGCCTGTGACCCCACTGGTGGAGAGAAAGGGGGGGAGAGAAAGGGGGGGGAGAGAAAGAGGCGGAGAGGAGAGGGTGAGGTAGAAATAGAGAGGGGAGCGAAGCAGGGATGAGCCAGAGAGAGAGAGAGAGAGAGATGAGGAGGGGGGGAGGAGGAGGAGAGGGAGAAATAGAAGAGAGAAAGAGGATAGGGGAGGGATGTTAGGCAGAAAGAGAGAGGGAGGAAGGAAAATGTTGGGGTGGAAAGAAAGAAGTCAGGAAAGACAGGAGAGGTGTGGTAGAGAACGAAAGCGAGCAGGAAAGGGAAATTGATAAATCACCGAAATTATAGGGGTATTTATCCAAATCCTCAAACAAGTAATTGATTTGGCCCCTTTCAGAATCCTACGCAAATTACCAGTAGGTGAGTCCTTGCTGGCAAGCAATCGAACCATAAAAAACTCCTTATGAAACCAAATGGGTGTTTGGAGCTAAATCAACAGTCCCTGATCTTAGATAACAGACAGTCTTCGTCCATAGCTTGCTCTCACAGCCAGGAACAACCAGGCTAGTGATGTTTCAGGTCCCAGGTGAGGTGGAGCTCTGGAGTTTTGGATCCCAGGTAGATGGCCTGACCTGAACAACATTCCTTTTCCCTCTGATCCTCAAAAAACAACTGCTGACTCGCTTTCTTGTCTTGTTTCCCCTTTCTTGTCTTAGTGCTGATCTATGGCCTTCTGTGAAAACCTTTTGTGACATTGCATTGTAAAAAGTGCTGTACTTTTTGATTGATTAGTTCGATAACCATTTTTGACAGCAGTGCGATCAGGGGCGGACAGTAGGAATATGTCCTTACCAATGTGAGATTATTGAAACGTCACTTCCAATCGCGGCAGAGCAGGGCAGTTGGGGTGATCAAAAAAATCTTTGTAACCACCAGTGTTCAAATAAACCCTAGGCCCTTGACCAATGCAGAGATACACAATCCATTCCAAGCTACCCCAGAGATGACCTCGGGGAGGGGAGAGGAAGGAACACCAGTGAGCTCCTGTTCTTGAGGCTAGAGTCCTTTCTTCCGTTCGCTAGGGCCAGGTGGAGGTTGGCGTCGTGGAAACGTCAAAATGACCCACCTGACCTTGTGTCCCGTCCCCAGAGAGCCAGCTGACTGTCATGTCTCCGTAGCAACGGCGGCCCGAGGGCTCCACCTGAAGCATGCTTGTAATAGCTCACATTCCTGCTGTTACCTCTCCTTCATCTCCCACACAATGACACACACACACACGTACCCACACACGCGCACACAAATCCACATACACACACACGCATGCACACACACACTAACCTGTTTGCTCCCTGCGGAGGACAAGGCAGCCTGTGTGCCATAGTGACCCAGAGAGCACAGCCATAGTTGCGCTGCAGAGGGAGTTGTTTCCAGGTGACTTCATGGTCCAGCGTTGGTGGAGTTGCTCTGTAATGCTGTCGGTGTCCTCGTATGAGAGCTACTTTCATCACCAGACAAAGGTTCCATTCAGACCTGGCCATCACGTGTCCTGGTCCACATTCCATGTTCACATGGTTCCACGTCTGCAAGGTACTATGTGTACAAGGTTCCACATTCATTAGGTTCAATATCTACAAGGTTCCACATCTCCAAGGTTCCACATCTACAAGGTTCCACATCCACTAGGTTCAATATCTCCAAGGTTCCACATCTCCAAGGTTCCACGTCTGCAAGGTTCCACATCCACTAGGTTCAATATCTACAAGGTTCCACATCTCCAAGGTTCCACGTCTACAAGGTTCCATATCTACATGGTGCCACATCCACTAGGTTCCATGTCTACAAGTAACTCATAACGTTGGATTTAGATTAAGTAAAACATTTTCTTGGATTCAGGGGAGGACCAGAATAAACCTGTTAAGTTCATATCCCACTAAAATATACAGGTGTGCTTACATCTTTCAATTACAGCTTGCAAAAATGTATAGATTTTACACAGGGTGTGCTTGACTTGGGGTGTTTTTGAAGTACATACTTATGGTGTGCTTGATTTCATCCACTGTTTTTAGTGAAGCTAATGGTCAAATACAACAGCTGCCAGAATATATGAACTGTGAAGTGAATCACAGACAGCTAAACACCTTCCCATGTATCTGATCTGTGTATCTGAGCAGGGCCTGCCAGAAGGTCAGCCTGGCCGGGTGGACACAGGGACGAGGTCAACGTGGAATTCAGCGAGGGAGCCGAGGGAATGTACCACTGGGGTGTTGAGGAAGGGGGTGGGGGGGGCTGCAGGGGAAACGGGGTGGGGCGGAGGGGAAACAGAGGGGTCTTTTGTGGAGCAGGAAATGGCAGACTGGACCCTGGGCTACAGTAGAGGCTTGGAGGTGAGGGGAGAGAGAGAACGAGAACTGGAAGATAGGAGAAGAGAAGTCAAATGTTTATATGTATACATAGAAATGTGTGTATGTACATACAGTATGTACTGTATATAGACCGAGAGATAGAAACAAGAAGAAGGGATAGCTGTAGAGGATAGAAAGGCCGGATGGTGAGGAAGGAGAAGAGCGAGAGGAGGATCGAAGCCTGGAGAAGGAAACGGAGAGAGAAAGAGAACGTCTCTGGAACGAGAAGGACAAGACGGCACAGGGTTGATCACGTGACTCGTGGGAGAACTACGAGGTGACCATTAAGCCTCCGCTCTCAACCATCCCAAAAAGGCCAGTCACAGACCCATCGTTAATCAGGCCAGGAAAAAGACTCAATAAAAACAATCCCAGAAATCACAGGCATGTTTGAGCTCAATCGGAGTCAAAGCCGCCCCGGGTTCAAGTCGATGTTTGATTTCTGTTGGTTCCCATCCGGCCTAGACAACACACACACATCCAGAGTTTAGTTCCGTCAAGGATAAACAACTGTGCTGATGATGACACAGAAAAATAAGAATCCCTCCCTTCCTGTCTCTGCTCTTCCCTTCCTTCATCCATTTCCCCTCGCTGACACACGCACACACACACTCTCACTTTCTCTCCTGCCACTACAGAGCACTTGACCTCATTAATCGTTCTAACAGAGCAGGGGTCCATGTGGTGGGTCATGGATCTAGATGACTGGAAGAGGGGATGACTGGATGAGAAGATGACTGGATGATAAGATGACTGGATGAGAGGATGATTGGATGAGAGGATGACTGGTGAGGGGATGACTGGATGAGAGGATGACAGGATGACTGGATGAGAGGATGAGGGTATGACTGGGTGGAAGCTAAGAGCTCGCCCTCTTTAGTAATTAGGTTGTTACTTTCACATCCTCCTTGCAGACATCTTAACATCATTGTTCAACGAGTACACAAGACACATTTTGAATGAAAAAGTTCACGTTACAAACTGTGGTTTCTATCCAACTAAGGTAACTAAGATTAATGTCCTCTAGATCCCTAACCTAGACTTTAACCTTTAATATAGGGTACCTAAAGCAGGTATAAACCAGGTTTAAACCAGGTAGGGTCTTTAAAGAATGCATACTCCCTCATCATCACATTGTGGGGTTATCTTGCATCTCACTTGCCTCTAGACTGGGTCACCAAACTACAGAGGTCAGCTCTGCTCAGAATCTGGACCAAAACAGCTTGTTCAGTCCGAACTAGAATTACACACGGCATGTTCCATGTTCCACTCTCATTCCACTGTACTTAGAGACTGTCTGTGTGCCTTAAATGTAAGGGTAGATGGAGCACGGTCCTATATGCAACACGATGATTCCACAGCAGCATGTCATTAAAGCTGGGCTGGACCTGCAGGAGGCTGACCAGCTCTGGCAGCAGACGGTCCACACTCCTTCCAGGAAGCCAAGAACAGCCGCCCCATCTACCACTGGGAACCTTTGACTATGGAAGTGAAAGGTCCGTGTGCCAGAGAAATTACATTTTAGTCTGGCAGTAATCTCATAGTAGGTTAAGGTTTGTCAAAAACGCACAAGGTGTCCCACGCATGGCTTGTCATTCTTAAAATCCTGTCAGGTTAATAATGTGTCTGCCGTGGTTGTTCAGGTGCATCCTTTCCACAATCTCATAGAAACTCACACCAAATCCTGCTGACTCTGCAGTTAGCACACATGGTCAATATAGCTCTTTTCTGCCAGCGTGCTGTACCTGTGTGTGTGTGTGTGTGTGTGTGTGTTTGTGCTCTGTTACTGTACAGGGCCCACCAGTATGTTGGCAGACACCTTCAAACATTTCTTTTTCAATGCTCAGAGCAATAATATTAATTTAAAAGAAATCTCACATTTTTGAGGGCAAAGTTTAAAATAGAGGAATTTCACTCATAGCATAAAGACCCCTTTATGGCATCTCACACGAGAGGCACGGCTGAGGAGAGAGAGAGGGAGGGAGGAGAAGGAGAGAGAGAGAAGGGAAGAGGGGCAGAGAAGGGGAGACCAGAGGAGACAGAGGGAGACTGGGTCTGGGGATGGATGGGTCAGTAGGGAGAAAGATGGGAAAAGGGAGATGAGAGAGAAAAAGAGAGAAAGGCACAGGACAGAGTGGGAGTTAGAAAGGTGTTAAAAAAAACAAAGAGGGGTGAAGTTATATGCCACCACAAGCATCTTAATAAAGTGTGAGACAAAGTGAGAAAGGCAGACGTAAAACCAATAGATATGTTTTCCTAAACACACAGACACGATATCAGCTGAACCAGCTAATTACAGTTCTGTTTGAGACAACTTTGTTCGTCATTTCTGATAACAGAGGGGGCTTTGTATGTGCGCCCTCTACTGGACAGAATGGAAACTGCACACGCGCCCCCAGAATGAGAACGAACGTCTGGGTTGGCGAGGCTGTGAGAAAGGAAATACCAGCAGAACTTACTTAAGGTAAACAGTCCTGAGTGGGATCACAAGGGTGACAGTGTATTCCGCACACCTGGTTATTTTTTTTATTTTTTTTACAGCGCATTTCTAAAGTGGCAGTCCTAATGACAATGAGAACGCAAATGGTAAACCATTTCTTAAATATTTTACATAAGGTGCATTGTACATCGTCTGGTGTTAAAGAAAATGTGCGCTAAATCAATTTTTCCGAGAGAAAAACGAACGAAATGTCGGGGATTTACAGTAGGCCTATTCTTAGGAGAATGGTAGTTTGAGACCATAATTTGTCATGAACTACTTTGGTCTACATTGAACAAACTTCTCTCTGTGATTGTACTCAAGAATAATAATTTTGGGCTCTGAAGTTATGCATATCCTTCAAAAAAGCTTTTGTAATGTTGAAGAAACATGGAAGGCAATACCGACAGTTTCCCGACAGTTTAGGAATTTGAAACCAACGGCCAGTCAAAAACGGAGGGAGGAGACAGGGGCGGGGGGAGAGGAGAAAAATAGACTTGTACTGAAAAGTGGCCATTACCGAACTGAAGCAAGGGACGCATGGACACTGACACGCGCACTTGGTCCTGCCTGGGTTGGCTCTGAGCGACAGAGGTAGCACTTGGTAGGATAGAGGTCTGCCCGTCCTCTGGTGGTGAAGGGCGGAACTACAACGCCACTGGTCACTCGGGGCCCGGGGATCCTGCTGGACTGAAGACCGTGCCATCCCAAGGGGGCGGGGGGCGTTCACGACATTTTATGTTACAAATATATCTACTCAGTGGTGCTGACTTGTAACTGTTATGAACATGTCGCCCAATAATGTATTTAGCAGACGCCTTTATTTAAAGGACAGAGGGCATTTAAACCTGCGACCTCTTAATCTGCAGTCAAAGACAACTAACCTATCCAACCCCTATACCAAAATGTACCCATACTCTAGGAATGTATGCAGTATCACTCACATGACTTCATAGGAGTCTAAAGCACATTGTGTGTAAAGGATTTGCAAATGCCATGTAAACACACAGAAAACAAGGTCATGGTACAGTATTAAAACCTTTACTCAGACATCATACAACAAACAGAAAAACAGATTCAGAATTAATGACTTGAGAAAAATCATTATATTTTTCTTTCCTTCTCCACCAAAGCACACATGTATGGTGGAGTCAGAAATACAAACCTGACGAGGAATAAAACAGGAGAGAAGAAAAATAGAAAAGGACAAGGAAAACTGAAGAGCCCACATGATATAACAGTTCTTGCATTTGTTTAATACTCCTGAATACACAGAGATTTGAAGCAGAGCACATGAGTAAGAGGTGTAAAAGACTGGGTATGACATGAGATTTTTTTTTTTGATTTTTTTTTTATCAACATCTGATCAATCCTGAAGTCTTCCACTCTATATAACATCAACCATTGGCAAATTTCCCAGAAACTTGAAAAGCGTTCAGCTTGTATTCCTTTAACTGTTATTCAGTTAACGCCACACCCCATGAAAGTGGTGTCTTCCGATTTAGCTCCTCCCCTCAGTTAATTCCATGTGATGAGGGCGTGGCTTCAGGCCTGGCTGCTCTGTGGGGGATCTGTGTCCGGCTGTGGGTGTGGACTCAAAACAGAACCTTCAAGCTGAAGGAAAGGTTCCCTGGCAATACCCAACAATAAGGTAAACACATTCCTGGTCCTTTGGCGCTGCACTGAACACAGGGTCATAGGTCATGAGACAGAACCGCCATCCAGACGGCGAAGACATGTTCCTAGAATGTAACTGGTCTGTGAAAACCCTTTGAATAGCACCGACACACAGCAAAAGCACCTGAGGGGGCGCTGGCTCCCTGACAGAACAAGGCCAATTACACAGACTAACCACTTGAAAGTAGTTAAGGTGTATTTGATTTGAACTCCAGGTTGGCACTTGCTGGACTGATCCATTGTTACCATTGCGCAGTGTAGCCAAACATGAAAATCAAACTCACCCCAAGTATTTCACAGTATATTTACTGCACATTAACAGTAACTAACCCAGGACCGGGCTGCTCTAACTAGCCGCCACGCCCCACCCCCACCGTTTCGGGGCCCACTCAAGCGCACACAATTTCAAGGGGCCATAAAAAAAAAACAAAAGCATGCACAATACTAAGTATGCAGACTACTCCAGTCAGTACACTCTAAAACCACTCTGGAGCCTCTTCAAGAGCAGCCGCAGGGACTGGGAGCTGTGGAGGACCTGGGCTGACGTCCATACTGGTCTGGCGGTGTGGCAACACACCAGAGCAGGCCTGCCCAGTGCTCTGTACGCACGCCTCCAGCAGGCCCCCGGACAAGTACACAGGAAGAGCCCGACACACTGGGACAGGGCACTTCCTGGTTCGCCGTCGCCATGGCTAAGGCTGCAGTAGCCTCGGTAACTCGAACTCGGTAACACAAGACTTCAGTCAATCCATCAATCGACGGTTTCAAGAGCATTCGTTTTTTTCCTTCCTTCCTTTAAAAACTAAAAAGGGACATTTTATAATGAGGCAGATACACTGTACACAACATAAACAAACGTACAAACACGGGGGGGGGGGGGGTGCATGATGCAGTCCCATGGACGTGCTTCTTTGGGCCGAACGCCGGGCAAAAGACAACCTGCCGCCTCCCGGCCGACACGGCCAGCGACTAATACTGCAGTAGTGCTGTGTTCCAGTCCCCCCTCAGGGGTCAGGGGTCACCCTGAAAGCACCGGGCTGCAGAAGTACTATACTTTTGAAGTAGTACTGTAACATGTGCTACCAATGCACTGGACTTACAGTCCATAGTACTGCAAAGTACTGGTGAAAGTACTAGGTTTTTGCGCAGGACTGAAACGGCTACTGTAACATCATCATGCTAGGTTCTCTCTCTCTCTCTACCTCTCTCTCTCTCTCTCTACATCTTTCTCTCTACACCCCCTCTCCCTCTTTCTCCCTCTCTCTCTCCAGCTTCTACTTTCTGCGCACTCTCCTGTGCATTTTTTTTCTCCTTTGTTACCAACATCTCTCTCTGGCAGCTACATAGAGGCACATCTTCACCACTCCTCTGCTGAAGTCTAGCAAAAAAAAACAACCCCAAAAAACAGAGCCTGTTGAATATATACAGTAACCTGTAGCTTACTATACGATCTCTGCTCATTGTAAACAGAGTTAGGAATCAAACACAGAGTAGCAAAGAGAGACATGTTGATGAGCACCAGGTGAATGAAACGAGTTTGTATTCAACTAAGGAAGCTCTAAAGAAAGTTAGGATCAACTTGACCACTCTACGACTGTGGAGATTTTTGATAAATCGGCCCCAATGACAAAACCGAGAGTCTGGGGCAGTTATGCTACTCTAGCCCAGGAGCTGCTCTGAACAGAGGAGGGAAGGGGCACCATCTGTCACACAGGACACACCCTCCTAGCCTTCCTCCTCCTCCTCCTCCCAGGGCAGAACATGGAGGACTGTAACCACATCAAGTTGACAGGTACACAGGCAGGGGCTGAGTGGGTCAACTGTTTTTTCTTTCTTTTCTTTTTCAAGCAGACCTAAGGTTTTAAAGAGCGTGCGTCCCTGTGTTCTTGCGTACTCCCGTGTGCGTGAGCCTGTGTTGGTGTAAACATGAAACGGGTCAGACCACATCATTTAGCACCGGTAGAGCACATCAGCAGAAGGGCAAACACAAGCTAACGATGCAATCTGAGGAGACGCTATCCAACCACAATCCTACTGACACTCGCCTCAATTCGGATTGCCTATCAGGTCCAAGTTTGACAGGAAATACAAGCAGAGGGGGAGGTGCCTACCACCAGAACCCTTACAGGGCCAATGGTGCCACATCACAAGCCATAACCAATCAGGTGAGCCTCTAATTGATGTGTTTGGTGGGCTGGTAGGAAACAGCTCCACAATACAATTATATATGTACTGTAGTTTATACACTTTGTATATTGTGGTTTCATATTGCATCTCACCTGATGTCTTTGCATACATTACAGTTTGTGTGTGAGAACGTACAGTCCCTACTGTGAATGCATAGTTGATGATTCGCCCCAGCGCCCTCATGTGAAGGAGAAAAGTATGTATTGAAAAGGAGAACTCCAGAAAGGTCAACATGTAACAAAGACAAAGAGGCTGTAAGCATTGGATCACACTACGAAATCTACAGGGTCTGGTTGACCAGTGACAAAATACTGAGGGTCTAGCTGACCAATGACAGAATTCAGGGGGAGGGGGGGGGGGGGGGGTGTCCCTCAACAAATAGAAAGACAGGGTATGAAGACACCAGGAAGTGAGCTCATGGTATTTTCACAGAACTCTGCACAGCCCTGCCCACCATACCTGTACAAAACAGTATGATTGCTATGCTCTATAGAGAACGCCGGGGGAAGGAGAGGTAGGTGGTCCCAGAGTTTGGGAGGCTGAGAGGAATATGGGGGGGGGGCAACAATAGCTCACATACACAGTAACGTTCCCAAAGTGCAAAAATGAACATGAGCAAGGCGAGGGCGTCTCAAAAGGATCCAGACAGAGCTACTCTGTCCTGCACCAGTCGAAGCTCATATATCGTGTTTTTATAGAAAAGCTCAGGTCTTTGCCCATTTGGACTCGACCAAAATGCCAAAATGGGAGGAAAGCGAAAAAAAAGATTAATTGTTTCATTCAAGTCATTTTTTTCCTAAAAGCCTGATGTGTGCTTTAGGTAGGCCCAAATCTAGTTGGCCATCCCCTGGCCTTCAATGCTTCGAAAGGGCTCAATGGAAGAGTACAGTACTTGACTTCACGCTGCACTTTTTTGCAGCGAGGGTGAAAGCGCAATATTCAAATAATCTATTGTGATTGGGAAGGCTTGTCCACCTCTCTCCACCAATCACAAAGCTGGGCTGACCATATAACACATGGATCATTTGCATAACTGAAAGAAAAAAAAAAAACCCTTAATAGAGTACCAAAGTCCCGCCACTCCCCTCAAAGTTTTTAGGCCAGGAAGCCGCATTAAAGAACTACAATCATAGAGGCAATTTGACAGCTAGCCATCTGGGGTTTGTAGTTCAACTGTATGTATTGCTGACAGTTGAACTAAAATATTGTGCCACAATAGTAGCCTGGTTTCACCTTGAAGGTTTCTTGATTATAATATTAGTTTTTTGGATAGTTTACTTGATGTTTTACAAAAAGTACCTCAAGTAAGAAGCTCAACGTAACGTGACTTTGGCACTCCATACTGTAGCTACAGTGGACTTTGTAGCTGATGAAAAAACTACAAATCCCACAAGTAAAAAGGGGATCTGTCGTTTTTTTTAAGAATGCATTCTCCAGAGCTGTAGGATAACTGAGAATGAAGCTAAGCTTGTGATTAACTTGAAGACATGATTACGTTTAAAAAAGGGAGAAATGTATGCATCGCAACCCTTTACACAGGAGAAGTGTGTTAGAGTGTGTGTATTTCCAAGACGGCAAATGGTCATTTGAAGCTCAGTATGGTGTGTGTGTGTGCACACACGCGTGTGTGTGTCCGTGTGTGTGTGTGAAGACAGAGGTTGCTTGGTGATACAG
This sequence comes from Osmerus eperlanus, assembly GCF_963692335.1. Classification (NCBI taxonomy): domain Eukaryota; kingdom Metazoa; phylum Chordata; class Actinopteri; order Osmeriformes; family Osmeridae; genus Osmerus; species Osmerus eperlanus. The sequence goes on from NC_085037.1 coordinate 1,242,581, forward strand.
TTGTGTTTGAGCTGAATCTCCAGACCAGTTAGACAGGGCGTTTCCCCCAGAAGGGGCTGAGGCGTGGAGAGACCCAGGAGCGGGTCACATGACACTGCACCTCCAGTGCCACCGCCTCCCCCTAGGTCAGCTGGTGGGGAGCCTCCAGCATCTCCATCAGGAAGGTGTCGATGGGTGTGTCACCAATCAGCTTGAAGAAGAACAGGTGTTCCAGACACTTCAGACCAATGGAGCGCAGCGCCGGGAGTCGTAGGAGGAGCTTGGCAAACCTGGACAGACAGGGAGTTGGGGATGATGCCACTAGCAGCGTCTGGTTGTGTGTGTGAGCCTGCACGCCTGGTACTTGTGCACGTGTGTATTTCTGTGTGTGTGTGTGTGTGTGTACCTCTGTGTGTGGTCTCACCTGCCCTGCTGGTCGGGGTATCTCTGTTTGCAATAGGATTCCAGCGATGCGTACACCCTCTCCCTAAGGAGCTCCACCTCACTGGGGCTGGACAGGCCCTTGGCATCTGCCACACACACACACACACACACACACACACACACACACACACACACACACACACACACACACACACACACACACACACAACACACAATAGTGACCAGGGGCCCGTTCTTCGTACGTCGCTAACTCAGTTAGCTGGATTTGATTGTTGACGATTTGTCATTATCTTGGATTGTTCGGTTCTTCGAATCTTATTCTGGACTTTAGTCCTTTAGCCTAAACCTGCTCGAGAGCAGGTTTATTTTATGTAAACAAGATTTGATTGAGGCTTTACATGCAGAGGTGATACAGGCAGTCTGTCACAGCCATGTCTTGTCCGTTTTTACGACAACAACCTGTTGCAGAAGGTGCAAGAATAATTAGCAGAATTAAACCCAAATTAAATTGCGTGATAAATTGCGTGATAGACAGATCCTTTAGCACGTCGCGATAGGCTACTATACTTTTTGAGAGATATCGGTTTTCTTGTGAGGGTGTCATTTACATCATTAATTTGTTGGAACCACATTAAATTATATGACATTATAGATGATAAACAAAGTAATTATGAAAAATCAAAAACAAATAGGCCTAGCCTACTGTAATAGGCGATAAAACATCTAACGTGGTCAATTCTATACATTTAATTTGTCTGCTATGTTTTGCCAGCCCTCTCCTGGATTTGGCAGACTTTGAGGTGTGTCGTTCTGATTAAATCTTCAAATTGGGAGTAACCTTCGAGCAAGCTCTTGCTCCGTTTGGCTCTGTTGCGGAGAAAAACGGGGCACCCTTTTTGGCTATGGTGAGCAGCCAATAGCAGCGTTGCTGATCAAGGTTTCTACTATCGATACATACCCCCTTTTAGACCAACGCATGAACGCGCAATTATCACAGACAACTCAATCCAGCTATCCTAAACAACAAGGGTGTTTCGAAGAACCTAATTAGCCAGATGTGTCATTTGATCTTGGATGTAATAAGCGACGTACGAACAACGGACCCCAGGTTGGGACGGTGGGTGAGAATAAACAGCTGTAGGGAGTGTGTGTGTGTGCGTGGTACCTGGGTTGAAGAGGATGATGGCCCGGAGACAGCCCAGCTCGGTCTTGTCCATCTGCATGTCTCTCATCTTACTGACCAGCTCTGTCAGAACTCTGCACAGGGGGGGAACGGGGGGGGCAGGCCAAAGGACGACCGGGGGGGGGGGGGGGGGAAACAGGAGCGAAGTGATCAGAGGAAGGTATGGACAAAAAGGCAGGGAGGACAGGGAAAAGGAGGGGTGAAAGGAAAAGAGGAGGTTAGGAGGAAGCCAGGCAGACACCCACGGGGGGGGGGGGGGGGGGGGGAGACGAGGGAGGGACAAAGGAGGAGACGGGGTTAGAGTCATCGGTACCTCTCATCGCCCACCCACCCTCACAGCAGACACACAGACAGCTGTGCCCGGAAAACACACGGCCGGACGGACAGAGAGAGAGAGACAGAGAGAGAGAGAGAGAGAGAGAGAGAGAGAGAGAGAGAGAGAGAGAGAGAGAGAGAGAGAGAGTGACGACAGCGCTGAGATGTGACACACACAAACACACGACTTGTTACCCGGGGAAATCCAAACCGCTTTCACCTACCCCCCCCCCCTCCCCTCCCCCCGCCCCCCCGAGTCTCTCAACGAGTGTCTTTTGTTTGTCTGTTTTGTTTGTTATAGTTGTCGGGGGTGTCATGTGGTGGCGTCATTACCTGTCGAATATGGCCCCAACCTCAGCACTGTGAGCACTCTCCCTGTGTGTTCAATCACAACGTGTTATTACACCGTCATCACAGTTACACTAATGTCACAGCTGCTGTTATGCTAGTAGGCCAGGGCCCAGAAGAACAGGGGGGGGGGGGACCCCAAGCCAAGTTTAGGGGTCAAGGGGGTGCGGGGTGAAAGGTCAGAGGACAGAGTTACAGAGGCACAGACTGTTGCTGGTGTAATGTAGTGGTGCTGGAGCTAAAATCTCTGTCTGGCTCGTGCAGCATTATTCTATACCTCGGGTACATACTGTTGAGCAACATGGGGCTCATTTGCTTACTTATACACTTACAATACTTGTGGATATATACTTATAAACCTTTGGTATTTTAAACCTAAAAGTCCATGCTGGTACCCACGGTGCATATACTGTATGCAGTGGATAAGGTGGTTGAGATTTCATAGAAAAAAAGACAGTCTGCATCGATAGACAATTACTAGGCATCTCAGTGGATGACTGCATGGCACGTGACCATTTTATTTCATTCTGATTGGTAGGGCGTTAGTAACCATTTGGATTCTAGGTTATTGATGGTGTTTGCTCCTCTTTGGAGATATTGGAACGCTGACTGCTGTATGGGAGTATGTGTGAGTCCCTGTGAGGTTCCTGGTGACGGTATGGATGAACATTAGTAGGTTTGGCTTGAACCAATCCAAATCAGCACGAGGGATTCTACGTAGTGACAGAGTCAGACAACGACAGTGAAGCAGGAAGAAGAAGCACTTAAGATGATAAATAGAATAACAATGAAGAAAGCAGATCAATCAATCAGTTTAGATGTGAATGATTACCAGCAAATGTTACATGGATAATAGTATGGCACTTTTTGGGTTTTTTTTAAGGAAAAAGCAGCAAGCGACCAAAATAATTTTATTTGAGAATTGACAGTGAGTGGGTCTGATTTGGGGATATAAGGAGTTTGTTTTGCCAGTTCTGACAGGTAAGTATAATCAATGATGAATTCAAAACCCGTAGATTAGACCCGCGCAGGCCCTAGAGGGTGTGTGTGGTTGTGAGTAGTGTGAGTGTTATAGTAAGTGTGAATATGATCCTAAGTGGCGTGTGTGATGGTGAGTGGTGTGTGTGTGTGTGTGTGAGTGTGGTTGCAAGTACGAGTGGGTGCACGTCAGTGTAAGAGTGTGTGTGTTGACGTTCTGTCGAAACCATCAGTGGCATCTACAGATAGCGTTAGTACCCAGCCGTGTGGCATGCATGATTCTACAGAGACCAGAAACAGCACTCACCCACCCACACACACACACCCCTACCCATACACCAACAGCTACCCGGAGATACACACACACACACACCCACATCTATCCCCCCCCCCACACACACACACACACCCCTACCCATACACCAACAGCTACCCGGAGATACACACACACACCCACATCTATCCCCCCACACACACACACACACACACACACACACACACACACACACACACACACACACCCCTACCCAGGCACACAAACTCACACGCTAGCTTACACAGCCCACAGTACAGAGAGATCCCGTCCTCCCTCTGGTCTGCACAGCAGGTTACCACAGGCAGCGTCGGGGAACACGGACGCACGCGCGCGTGTGCAAGTGGACTTCATATTGTACACCAGGTGACACGATCTTCCACTGGGGAAAACACAATGTTGTGTGTCTGTGTCTCGGTGGGTGTGGGACTCGGTGTGTGTTTGTGTGCGCGCGTCTCCGTGCGCGCGTGCCTCTAAGTGTGCGTTTGGATGGATCTTCATGTATGCTCGTGTGTCTCGCCGTGTGCACGTGTGGCTCTGTGAACGCGCGTTTGGATGCGTCTCCGCACATACTGCATGCGTGTGACCTTAAACGTGTGTTTTCATATCTGTGTGTGTGTGCGCGTCTGTCTCCGCGCGCGTGTTACCTGTCGAAGATGGCCCCCACCCCTGCGCTGTGGGCGCTGTTCCTGTGGACGTGCAGGCCGGTGGCCAGCAGGATGCCGTCCTTCACGGAGATGGAGCGGTGGGAGAAGGAGGCGATCAGCAGCTCGTTCCAGCCTAATCCACCGACAGGTGGGGCGAGAGGGACGCGCTCGTCAGCCAATCGCTAGCCATGTAGGGCTCAGGGTGGGGGTGTGTGTGTCTCAGAGTGTGGGGGTGCGTGCTGGTGTGTTTTAGAGTGTGCGTGTGGGTGTGTGTACCTGCTCTGAGCAGGATGACCTGGTCGTCCAGGGCCAGCTCTGAGAAGTGAGGGATCCTCTTGGCCCACTCCACCAGGGTGAACAGCTGCTTGTCTGCCGCCTGGCAGATGTTGGTCACCGGGTCGTTGGGCTGCCAGACGGGACAGAGAAACATACAGGACACTGACTACCATTGTCTCAAACACACACACACAGACAAGCAAACCCACCCAGCCAGCCACAAACAAACACACACACACCCTGGGGGACACACACACACACACCCTGGGACACGCAAACCCACCCACACACACACACACACACACACTGGGATATACACGCCCACCCACCCACCCACACCCACACACTTACAGAGCTTCCCCCAGAGCTCCCGTCAGAGTGCAGCTCGGTCTTCTGCTCCACGGCCATCTCCGCCTCCAGGATCTTCTCCACGGGCATCTCCTCGTTCACGGCGCTGGTGGACTCCACCTCCCCGTCACGCTCCTTGTTCCTCTGGCGCTCCTCCTGGACAGCTGGGGGGGGGAGAGGGAGGGAGGGAGGCAAAGGACAAAAGAGGGAGGCAAGAGAGGGGGGAATGGCAGGGGAAATGTTCGACCGAGAGCCACGGAGCGACAGAGTTGAAAAAGTCAAGAGAAGAGACAAGAGCACAGAAGAACGAGACAGACGAGAGAGAGCAACAGAGAGAGAGAAAGAGAGAGAGAGAGAAAAAAACGGACCACTTCAAAACACGGGCAGCCTGTTGTTTTAGACACCTCCCCACAGCCTATGGGACTCAACATGTCATCGTCCCATAGGCCCTAGACATGGCATGTTACCCCAGGAGACAATACTTTCTACTGCAACCCCCCCCCCCACCCCCCCAATCCTCTTGATACCATAGCATTCTCTCCTACAGCACACAGGCTCTCATACACAGCCATACAGACACCCCCCCCTCCCTCCCTCCATCCCTTCCCTTTTCCTTACATCGCTGCCGTTCATCTTGGACCACTACAGGGGGAGGGAGAGGGGGAGAGAGAGAACGAGAGGAACAAAAGAGGGAGAGAGGGGGACAGGTGTTAGTGTTTACAAGGCTCACCCTCCCCGCTCTCCGTCTTTTTTTCTCGGTCTGTCCATCCCCTATGAGCACTGTCAAAACTCTCCCTTAAAGAGTAACATTGACATTTGCAAGAATTCGACTGAGTGGATACATACAGAAATCGTTGGTTGGATGATGTTGCTGTGCCGTGTGTGTGTGTGTTTAAAGTGTAAAGAACCAAGACAATCTCTCTTAGATCCCGGGAGATAACAGGGTCCTGATTTACTTTACTGAGCTGGCCTTCATTTTGTGCTCAATAACAAGAGTAGATTACAGTAGCATAAGAGATTAGGAAGAAAATTGCAAAGTAGAATATACTGAGTCAAAAACAGCTGAATTATTGAGTAGAGTAGGGTAGAGTTTAGTAGAGCAAAGTTTAGAAGAGCAGAGTTCAGTACAGTCGGGTAGCATAGTTTAATAGAGTAGAGTAGAGTTTAGTAGAGTAGAGTAGCGTAGAGTTTAGCAGAGTTGCCTACAGTCGAGATTAGTAGTTTAGTAGAGTAGAGTAGCATAGAGTTTAGGAGAGTTTAGAAGAGTGTAGTAGAGTGTAGTAGAGTAGCATAGAGTAGAGTTTAGTAGAGTGTAGTAGAGTAGCATAGAGTAGAGTTTAGTAGAGTGTAGTAGAGTAGAGTAGCATAGAGTAGAGTAGAGTTTAGTAGAGTGTAGTAGAGTAGCATAGAGTAGAGTTTAGTAGAGTGTAGTAGAGTAGAGTAGCATAGAGTAGAGTAGAGTTTAGTAGAGTGTAGTAGAGAAGCATAGAGTAGAGTAGAGTTTAGTAGAGTGTAGTAGAGTAGCATAGAGTAGAGTAGAGTTTAGTAGAGTGTAGTAGAGTAGCATAGAGTAGAGTAGAGTTTAGCAGAGTGTAGTAGAGTAGCATAGAGTAGAGTATAGTTTAGTAGAGTGTAGTAGAGTAGCATAGAGTAGAGTAGAGTTTAGTAGAGTGTAGTAGAGTAGCATAGAGTAGAGTAGAGTTTAGTAGAGTGTAGTAGAGTAGCATAGAGTAGAGTTTAGTAGAGTGTAGTAGAGTAGAGTAGCATAGAGTAGAGTAGAGTTTAGTAGAGTGTAGTAGAGAAGCATAGAGTAGAGTAGAGTTTAGTAGAGTGTAGTAGAGTAGCATAGAGTAGAGTAGAGTTTAGTAGAGTGTAGTAGAGTAGCATAGAGTAGAGTAGAGTTTAGCAGAGTGTAGTAGAGTAGCATAGAGTAGAGTATAGTTTAGTAGAGTGTAGTAGAGTAGCATAGAGTAGAGTAGAGTTTAGTAGAGTGTAGTAGAGTAGCATAGAGTAGAGTAGAGTTTAGCAGAGTGTAGTAGAGTAGCATAGAGTAGAGTAGAGTTTAGCAGAGTTTAGTAGAGTAGCATAGAGTAGAGTAGAGTTTAGCAGAGTGTAGTAGAGTAGCATAGAGTAGAGTAGAGTTTAGCAGAGTGTAGTAGAGTAGCATAGAGTAGAGTTTAGTAGAGTGTAGTAGAGTACAGGTGTGGCTCCCTCCTCACCTTCCCTCTTCATGCCCATGGCCAGGCACTTCTGGTAGCGGCAGTACTGGCAGCGGTTCCTCTGCCGCTTGTCCACCAGACAGTCCTTGTTGTCCCTGCAGGTGTAGCTCAGATCCTTACGCACTGTCCGCTTGAAGAAGCCCTTGCAGCCCTCACAGCTGTACACGCCATAGTGCTTACCTGGGGGGGGGGGGGGGGGGGGGGGAGAGGGAGGGAGGGAGGGTCGTGCAACATAAAGGAAAAAGCAGGTGTAGGATGACAGAGAGGAGACAGAGGAGAGACCGTGGAGAAATGGAAAGGGAGAGATAAACAGGGAAGTTGTGACAAAGGTATTCATTTTTACCACTACAAATTGACAGTGAAAAATGGACCGTTACTGGATCTCTGTTGGTGACTGTAACAGAAGCTGACCTCAGAAAAATCCAATGATGGGGCTCAGAGTTCACCACACAACAAACTGGTGCTTTCGATTCGACTGGATAAGTTCCGAGCTGCCTAACTCTGCTCCTTAATGCCCTGCGCCTGATTCGTTGACCTCGACTGAGTCACTGAATTGGGTTGGTTACAACTGGGGAGGGATGGGGAAAACCACTGTGAAGAACTCTTCTCGGTTTTCAGAGAGTCTCACCGGAGGAGCGGTCTCCACAGATGGAGCACATGCGCTTCTGGGACATCATGGGTCCTCCGGGGCTGTGGGCGGACAGCTGCTTCAGCCCGAACGGCGGCTTGACGTCGTCAGAGCTGCTGACGGCGTGGAGACCGGACATGGACACGGTGGAGTTGATCTGTGGGGGGGGGGTGGGGATGAGAATGGGAATGAGAGGAAGGGGGGTGTAACAGTGAGAGAAAGACAAAGAGTGAGAGAGAGAAGCAAGTGAATGTCTCTTTGTTGTCAAAGGCTTTAGATAAGATTCTCTTTATTGTCTTTCAGGATATTTGTTGCTACAGTCATTGGCGCTTCACATTAACTGAGACACAATATACACCAACATAGCTATGTGGCACATCCTTATACGCATATCATATGTCCATCTGATAGTCAGTGGGGTGTTTTGTTTCATGAATGAATGAACCAAAACTCCTACCACAGTGTGCCCTTTTCCATGTTTGGCAACAACATGTTGCCTAGCTAGCTACCTCTACGGGTTAATGCAATTTTTGTGAAAAGCAGTCTCAAGTTCTACCTCTTAGCTCGTTCCCCCTCTATCTTTCAGCAAGCTAGCTTTTGGAGCTCACCTGAGGGCTACTGATGGGGCCGTAGCCCACCGACGGTGTCCCTGGCAAGCAGGGGGAGCCCAGGGAGGAGCTGATGACAGAGAACGGAGAGCCCATGCTGCTGATGGGGCTGTTGACAGCTGAGGTGATGGGGGGCAGGGAGGTCATGGTCACAGGGGGCACCAGGGGAGACGAGGAGCGATGGCCTGAGGGGGGAGATGACACAGACGAGCTGTCCGGACTCCGGGAATCTGGGAGGGGGGGGGGGGGGCAAAAGTCAACTGTAGTTAGGGCTACTGTGACTGGGTGATTTGGAAGTATTGAGTACATTTTAGGTTTAATAATTAATTCATGATGATGTAAATAATAATCCTCTAGGCATATGCTAGATGGGACACAATATGGTTACAATTATATAATAATAATCAATACCATTCATTACTGTGTAATAGGTCGACATGCAAATACAATGTTACAGTTAATTTACTTAAATAATAGGGATACATGCAAGTTCATCGCAACGCGTATGGTTGATAAAATAAATATGATGTCTTAAGGACACTGCTAGCCTGTCATTAACTGTCAAATGGAATCAACAACAAATGCAAAAACATTTTCTACTGTACCTCTGCTGTCGCCCATTTCGGCCTCAGAAGTGCAGGATACGTGGTGAGACTCTCAACAGGCGTGCACAGTCCCGCCCAGCCTGCCCTCCAGCCGGCTATCAACTAAACCCGAGACCGCGGACTAAGGCCCGGGCCAGAGTGTTAAGGGTGACCAAAAATGGGGCTGAAATTCCAACACAAGATAAAGATAGCCAACTACGCATAAAAAAAATAACATCGATAAAAAAATACTGCATATGACACACATACCTAATCTATAGCACAACATTTGTTAGTGATATAATGTGAATATTGATTTATACCAATTTGTCAATTTTTTCACGATTTAAAGACTGGATGTCTCAAGCATGCTGATAGCTTGAGCTAACTAGCTACAGTAGCTAACCAACTTAGAGACTTCAGTAGCAATCTTAGCTTAGCCATCGTTGCCAGCAACAGCCAAGTCCGTCTGCAAAGCAAGACTGTCTCTTAACTAGCTAAAGCTAGACTAGAAGCCTAGCTATCAGCAACTAATGCTGTAACATTTTAACATTATCCAGGGTGTTTATCCCGTTCAGTAATGCATTACAAATTGCATATAACAACGACATGACTTAAAAGATAATGTGCTAACGCGAAAAAGCCTGCAGGATCACTCATACCCTGAGAGTGTAGCATGGCTAGTTGATTATGTTAGCAAGCTAGCTAGCTAAACTTGTTCACCAGTTGAAAAACAGTCAACTCGTCATCAAATTAACCAACACTACTGCATAACTTTGCAGACATGGTGTTAGTTGTAGGAATGATAAAATGTACTAACGCTTTTTGACGTTGCCGTTTTTCCGCATGAAAAGATGTGGTCAGGCCCAGTGCTCTTCCTCTGTCTGCCCCCACTTTGCCTCGTCGCCAACCCTCCCCCTGCCCGAAAATGATGAGGGTAAAGCAATAGAGATGGACAATATACTACCTTTATCATTTTCTATAGCATATATCAGCTTAGTTTATGGCCAGTTCAGCTACACTTTTAACACCTGTTCATCATCTACAAAGAGAAGCTTAGACAATGTTGTTTGGGAAAGGTCAAGTGTGGTGACCCCTCTGCTAAGTAGTAGGCCTGCACTGAACCAGTGGTTATCCCAGAAGTCAATGTTGATTGTCTCATTCTCACAGTAGATGAAGTGGTAGATGGTAGTCTGGGTATCTCTACACTTTATTGATTGCTGATGCATGTAGAAGGAGGGCACACCAAACAGTGGACAAAGAAACGCATACAAACCCAAGAATAGCCTATACTGGTCTGGCTGTTAGAAAAAAATAATGGAACCTAGAAAGGAGCAGACCTGAGTGAATTACTTTTTTTCAAATCATTATTCAATATGTAAGGAGAACCCAATGCAAATAAACCAAAGAATCAGTCATTAAACACATTGAAATGAAATGAATGTCTAGCATGAAGGTGTCTGCAATGGAATGAAATACAATGAAATATGCCACTATGTTGTAGCTCTTATGGCTACATATGACAATAAGTCTAGCTTTTACCTTCCCTGCCTTTCTTTCTTTCATTGATTTTCTTGTTTATCTACTCCCCAATGTTATGATGTGAGCTGTGAGATAAAAAGACTTTCCATCACTAAGTTTATGATGTTTACTGGGAATATCAGTGTACTTTATGGGCATATGGAAATGCAGTGTGATTATCATTAAGAATGACTATTAAATATACTTATTGTCACTATCCCTAATCAAAAACACAGTTATTTCTAATAAGAGGGCCAGAGATCAGTGAAACAAGACAAGATAGGGTATTTTGAAACATACAATTTATTGAATGAGTTTAAAGTGCAGAATAAATAAGTTATTAATAATTGTATTCTCAGTGAAATATATACTTATATAAATACTTATGGATGAAATCCGATTGAACACTTGAAAGATAAAATGTATCCTTTACGAACATACAGTGTAGGAGTAATACCTCAGTTGGAGGACTTAACACACAATAAAACAACACAACTACTACATCTTTGTCTTAAATTGACTTGGCTTCAAAGGCTTGGCCATAGTAGCAGTAGATTGTTCACATGCACCCATCCCTCAGCAGAAACAGCCCATCTTTAAATTTCACTGACATTTCAAAACCAAAATCTTGTGCCTAGATTTACCCTGGCCTATCGTTAACCAAGCAACCTTGATAGTTTGGACCACCATATGTTATGCTACCATTAATGTTATGCTTAAAGTAATGTTTATCAACTAACTAAACTAAATCAAAAAGCTATAAAGTCCCAGAAGGTGCCTCACACCATGGTCCCTGCAGTAGAATACCGTCGATACATCTCCACCTCAGTGCTCTCCAAGTTGTTCTTCTCTTTCTCCCCAAGCTGTAGGACGTCAAGGCTCTGCAAGGAAGTTAAAATAATATAATTACGAGATAATGTAGTATTAATGAACATACAATGTTCTCAAATGATCTGAGAGGACAAAACCAACAGCACAACTACCACTTACACTACCAATCACTCCAATCTGTGTCAATCAAACATTTCAAATGGGCTTCTCAGACATTTGAATCTCACTTAAATAGACCAATGGTTAAATAACCAACAATGTTTGCTTTTAATTTGTTTATTTACGTTTTTTTTTACTGAATTCTAAATCAGTAAGTCAAGTTCAGTTTATGTACCTGTGCTATGTCCTCTGGTCTCCTTGGTGATTTGTATTTGGATGAAATTTTCTCACTCTGGGATTCTGTGTCTACAAACGCCACAAAGTGGATCATGGTGTAAATCCTAAAACAACAAAGAAAAACATCTCAATTAATCACAAACAAAAATAAAAATGTACATTTAATCTGGTAAATTAAGGTTTCTGAAATTACACAAAAGCTGAATGTACAAAGAATGTATACAAAATAAAACTAGTCAGTCACCTGTGATACAGCATGGCCAGGAACTGAATTACGATGAGCAATCCGAACCCCAGAAGGAACATGAGTCCGATGGGGTCTATGTAGACGAACTCCCCCGTCGCGGTCAGGTTCAGGCTGGCTTTGGGGATCTTGATGGTGACAGAACTGCCGATGAGCTGAAGGACGAATGTGGCCACCAGCCACAGGGCGTTGCAGATGAAGTAGACAAACGTCACCTAGAGAGGAGGAGGACGAAGAGGGCAAGGATGGAAGTGGAAGAAGGAATTTTGGAGAAGGAGGAGAAAGAGAAGGAGGTTGTACAATGCTTTGGATGACAGCATCTGCTAAACGACTAAACATAAATGTAAAGTTGAAAGTAGGAAGAGGTAACGTAGCTATGCAATCCTAATGACATAATACTAAATCCAATACAAATAATAATGCTAATGTATGTTAATTAACAGGCTAACACACAGGACTCAGGCTACCTTGTTCCTTAGGTCTTTGAGGTCATTGGTGATCTGATCCTGCTTCGCTTTGTCCTCCTTCAGAGGTTCCAGATAACGCTTCTGCAGATCTATAAAAAAGATCTCCTCTTCCTGTGGAGAAACATGAGGACACTCTTACTAACTCTGTTCATCCACTTCATCATCCACTAGCTACATCGATCCTCTAACTTGTCCTATAAACGTTGAATTAACTTATACTTCCATTTTTACTTTACACGTCATCTTGTGTGAGAATAATTTACCTCTTGAAGACATGCTTCTTTGAAATTATAGTCCTCAGTCCTGTTCTGAAGTTGTGTCACCCAGCCTGTGAAACACAACAGAATACACACTGTAGACAATACTGTCAAGGTAACATCTCCCTAAGTGGAGACAAATCTCTCTTGTTCTCTCTCTAAATCTCTCTCTATCCCTCTCTATCTTTCTCAGTGTATAGGTGTAGATGAGATAGACATTAAGTCAGGACTCACATTGCTCCGGAAGAGGAGGAGGGGATTCCAGATACCTGGGTGAAAGAGAGACACAAACACGTCCCAAACAGACAGTTAGGAATGCTCACACAAAGAGTCATGAGCTCAGATCACCTCCAGAAAGAAAACGTTGTCGGAACAGAATTCAAATGTTGCAGCCATTACCACAGCGCTGCATGTCACAATGTAGTTACCTTATATTCTCCTGTGGCTTCACATTCATCTCCAGGCCCAACATGACCGTCTCCTGGCCCCTCATCCCCACCTCCTGGCCCATCACCACTGTCTCCTCCGGCATCATCTCCATACCATCTCCTCTCAAGCATGGACACCTGCAGCAGGCCGGCAAGCCCTGTAGGAGGCGCTGTCCCAAGGTCTTGGGCGGCGTGGCTGCCTGCTTGCCGGCTCCTGCGGACTCCCTGGTGCCCCAGGAGACGTTGTTCATGTTCACCATGGAGTAGATGGCCAGGAGGAGGTAGGCACTGGGGATGCAGATGAAGTAGAGTAGGCCGTAGATGGCCAGTGGTGCCTCCTGGGGGTGGAGAATGGCCGTGATGGTGTACAGCAGAATGGTACAGATGATGAACAGACCACTGGGGGTCCAAATAGTCTGCTCCTCCACCATGGAACCTGGAGGAGAGGGTACAGAGAGTGAGGGGAGGTAATGAAGGGTGAAGAGAGGGTAGAAGGTGAGGAGAGAATGTGAAGGGTGAGGAGGGGGGAGAGGGGGAAGACAGGGCGGGGGGGAGGAGAGGGTATGGGGGGTGAGGAGAGAATGTGGAGGGTAAGCAGAAGATAGAGGGGGTGAAAAGAGGGTACGGGGGGGCGGGGGGGGGGGTGAAGGGTAAGGAGAGGATCTGAAGGGTGAGTAGAGGGTGTGAATGGTGTGATTGATACACTTTATTTTACAGTTCATGGAAGTTTGTTAGCATTGTTAGCAATGCTAATGTAAGTGAATGGGGTCTGAAACACTATTATTTACCAACGATGGACAAGCCTGTTCCCAACATCAGGAAAGCATAGAAAACGCTCATGAAGGCTGCAATTGTAATCTGTGTGTCCGACTTCAGCTTGAAGCACAGTATGAGGTAGATAACGGGGGGCACAACAGCGACGATAAGGGAGTAGTTGGGATGGATTCCGAAAACAAATGAAAAGCTTCCTGAAAGACAATGACAAAGTTGGACAACGTATTATTCACGAGACAAACACCACAACAAACATCACATTCAAAGCAAACCCTCTTCCTTCCATCGAGAAGGAGCCCATAACTAGTCTCCAACATTACTGTCAGGGCTCACAAGCCACCAACAAGAATCTACTGGACCGTTGGACTCAAGTGCTGTGACCCAACCACCTCTGCTGCATGTACCTGCGGTCATGAGGCAGATGGTGGCGGGGCCCAGAATGGAGGCTGCCATGCTGACGACCTGGTAGAGGACGAAGGGCTTGGAGATGGAGCTGTTCTTCTCGGACGTCATGGAGCCCGTACCAAGCAGATCCAGGGTGTTGGCCATGGTGGACGGACCCCAGCGGCGACGCTGCATAAGGTGGAGGGCGGGTGGGGTGAAACGCAAGCCCAGGTTGAGATACACGCAACAGCCCGTTTCACGCTAAACCATGAACTAAATATGAAATGGAAATAAAATATTTGTGCATTTTTTGTTATAAAGACATAGAAGAGATTTATTTGGTTACTTGGCTAGTTTGACTACTCTAACCGACCCTAACCTGGTTGTAGAACTCCTTGAAGTCCTGGGGAGCGTTGGTGTAAGCGTCCGATGCAGCGTTGTACTCCACCCTCCAGCCCTGCTGCAGGAGCAGAGTACACAACCAGCGGTCCTCACCTGGAGAGGGGGGAGAGGAGAAGCAGGACAAGGGAGGAGGACGATGACGGGAGAGGAAGAGGAGGGGGGAGAGGAGCAGGGAACGAGACAGGAGAGGGGGCGGAGGAGGGAAGGAGTGGAGGAGAAAAGGAAAGGAGGGGACCCGGGGGGGGGAAGCAGGAAGGAAAGTGGGAGGAAGTAGAAACATCATACACCTGTATATATTGTCACATTGTAGAGATAAACAGATAAGCACCTGTATTGTATCGAATTTGACTGCTCCCCTAAGTCGTTTTTTTGGGCTAGTACGGACAAATAAAGTTATCTTAGTTACGTTAGTACCTTGGTCGTACTGTACATAGTGGCTCGCCTCCGTGGCCGTTATGGTGTACTTCTTCATGACGTTGTCGTCCATGAGGGCGGCGCCTCTGAACAGACTAAAGCAGCCAGGGCTACAGAGCACACAGCCAAGCACATGCTCTGCTGTCTTCTGCAGCCAGTGGCCCACCGCATACTCAAACTTCTGGTACCACACCATCGGACCTGTGGGGAAACCGGTGGAAATGTGTGCGTGTTTACAGGCCTGCGTGTGGACAGGTTGTGTGTTGAAGTGTTTGCATGTCTGTGGGAGTGTATGAATGAACAAGGGTGTTTCTGGGTAAGGCGTGTCTGCAGGGATGTGTGTGTGTGGTGTCTGCAGTGCAGTAGAGGAGGTCATGGCTGAGCGTACCCGTGCCAGTGGGGTGTATCCTGCCACAAGCAGCGCCTACGTGTGGGTAGAGCTTCAGCCTGTCCACCAGCAGCATCACTGCAGCGGGCTGGAAGTCTGTGTCTCCGTCCAGAGCCAAGAGATAGGTGTTATCCTGTTCTTTCTAGAAGTAGCCCCAAAACAGAAGCACTCATGTCACACATGTATTCTGCCATAGTCGTGTGTGTGTGTGTGTGTGTGCCCACATGTTTTTCACCTTTAGGCTTTTCTCCAACTCCTCCCTGTTTTCACCTTTCTCAAGTTTCTTAAAGTAGCCAGTTGTGAGACGCCAGCCAAGGATGTAGTAGAGGTACATGATCTACAAATACATTAGGTGATGGATTGAGTCTCCTTTATCTTCACACAAATAATTCATGGCGTTCTATTCAACAGCCTGGGAATACTTCTACTACAGAAATACACTACAGTAAATGATTGTGGCGTTTGAAGCGACTGGAATTGTAAAAAGGTTGTGAAATGCATTTTTAGTATTGCCTACCTGGGACCACCTCTTCTTGTGGCGTATCTTCTTCTTGTCCTTCAGGTGTATGATAAGCTTGTTTCCGTGTGGGAGAGAATACTCCAGCCGACCTCCGTAGGGTGTCCTCAGGATCGACTGGTCGGCCATGGGCGGTCTGTCTCGAAAAATGCTGGGGTCCTCCTCCAGGAAAATACTGAGAGAGCAGAATTAGAAGGGTAGTGTCTACATCATGTCAACAAGGAAAGCTGTGTGTGTGTGTGTGTGTGTGTGTGTGTGTGTGTGTGTGTGTGTGTGTGTGTGTGTGTGTGTGTGTGTGTGTGTGTGTGTGTGTGTGTGGTAAAACAGATAATGGATCTGTCTTACGTGTAAACCTCTCGGACTGCATCCACCAGGGTCTTGACGTATTCGTTGACGTGTCGATCTCGGCTCCCCTCCACATCTAGAAAAGCATCGTCAAAGTAGACATGGGACTCAAACTCGACATCCTGGTGGCTGTTATCCTTTGGCCTGTATTTGTCCAGTCTGAAATAAACACAGAAAGAAAGAAAGAAATAAAATGAGATATTAGTTTGAAGGATTTTCTGCCATGGTGTCGTCTTCGATAGGATGTTAAAATGTCTGTCCTTACCTGAACATGGAGATGAACATCTTGATCATTTCATCATATGACTCATGCCACATAGTAGCACACAGGAACACGTTCACTTTCTCACATTTACTGGAAATGGGAGAAAGACAGATAGTGTTAAACTAATAAAAAACACACACACACACACACACACACACATATTGTATCTACTTTGAGGCACATACACAAAAACACCGACAAAGTGGTGTTTCAAAGTGGTGATTAAACACACCTCCTTTTTTCTTCCTTGCGTCTGACCACGAATCGCGTGTTGAGCAGAAGGGACTGCTCGAGAAACGTCCCCTCGTACATCCTCCTGACGAAAAAGTCCTGGGTCCTCTCTATACGCCCCACTTTCAGAAACAGGATGTAGACGGTGGACAGCACTAGCCCCAGCCACCAGCAGAGGGAAGCACTTCCTATGTAGACGATGTTCATCTCCTCTGACATCTCCCTCAGGCACAGACACCGAGTGACATCCATGACCAGACCCTGGAACCAGTCGGGAGCCAGGTTGGCGACCTTGTCGCTTCTCACGTCAGCGCAGTACTGTGTGAAGGTGTAGTTCGCTTGGGGCGAGCGGTTCGAGTCTTTGAAGGCGAGACTGATGGGCACCAGGAACACGGCCAGAACAGCGATGGAAGCCAGGTATAAGGGCAGGACGAAGGCGTGGCGCAGTGCGTGCATCTTACAGGCCACCACTGCAAACCAGTGACACACGGCAGCACACCCAACCTGGAGCAAGGAGATCATTCTAATACTTATAAAATGATATACGGTATATACAATGTGCACGGTCAGACAGACAGATGTACAGACAGACAGATCTACAGACAGACAGACAGTTAGAGAGACAGACAGACAGACAGACATACAGATAGACAGACAGACAGACAGACAGACAGGCAGGCAGGCAGGCAGGCAGGCAGGCAGACAGCTCACCTGGATAGCCATCACAATCAGTACCAGCTGTTTCTCTTTCTCTTGGACTGAGGTTAGTGCTGACCAGTCTCTGCCAGAGAGGGGGACGTAGGCTCCAACCACAGCCCCTGTCACCAAGATCCTGACCACACTGGAGAGGATGTGAACCACGGTCCTGTAACAGTTACACAACACTTCAAATTCACCTGTCACGTTTCTGTTTTTAAAGCTTGACTGGTTTAAGATTTTTTTGTAAGCCGTTTTGTTAGGGCTATAAACACTGTATTTTTCTCACACACTGTCTCACTGCTCAAGATAATAAATGTTACATAAAAATGTAAATGTCCTTGTGTGTCCCACCTGCTCCTCTCCATATCTTTAACCAGGTCATCCAGGAAGCTGTTGTTGAACAGTGTGAAGTAGTTCTGCCACCAGGTGAGGGACACCAGGAGGGCAGAGCCGATACCCAACCCCACCCAGAGCTCCATCCTTTCCCCCCCCTCTGGAAGCAGGTAACTCACAATGAAGAGCACATAGCCTGCCAGTGTGAGAACAATGGAGAGGATGGAGGGCCAGAGGTACCTGAGGAAGAAGGAAATGAAGGAAGTGAGGGAGAAGGGGAGGATGTCGAGAAGATGTCAAAGTGGAGCCCCAGGGGGATGCTGCATCTCTTCCCATCTCTCTCTCTCGCTCTCTCTCTCTCTCTCTCTCTCGCTCTCTCTCTCGCTCTCTCTCTCTCTCCCTGCCATCCTGTCAACCTTGAACTGCCTCTATCCAATAAAGCATGAAAACTCCACCAAAATACTGTATATCTTTAAAAGAAGGTCAAACAACATGGAGCCCCACAACAACAACAAAAACTACAGACGAGATCTACAGGAAGTGACAGATTGATTTAGCCCTAGTAATATTTACAGTAAGTTAGGTAATCACAAATAATAGTGTCTTATGTAACAAATGTCCCTCCCCTCTCCCAATTTAAATGAAGTTATACCGGCATCCATGGCCTTTCACACTTTGGGCAGCGACCTGGAGGATGGAGGAGAGGAGACTCAAACTGTTCAGGATCATAGCGTTGGTGACAATGCCGAAATGTGGCATTGCCACCACAGTGAGCACCGCTGATCCCAGACCCACCAGGGACTCAACAACCACGACCTAGAAAAGAACGAAACAAGGCATAACCCACTCATTCTCCTGAGGGCTTGTTAAATCATTGTGGCATCGTGTCGTTAATAAATCTGGCAATGCTCTCGTTTATGATTGAGAACATGGGTGACAGTATTCAAAGTGGCAAGGCCACATTTTCTAATTTAGCTATAGGTAGTCCCCCCCCCCCCCCTTGCCGGTGGCAGCCCACAATCTTAAAATACCGGTTCAATCAGTTCCAAATTCCAAAATCTCAACCACATTACATCACAACTAAAGTTTAAGCTTTGTTACATAATGTGCTGCATACAAGGAAGTCACATACTGGAACATATAACGTCACAAGGAAGTCGTAAAATATAATTTCCCTCCTCCCTCCTTCCCTCCTCCCTCCTTCCCTCCTCCCTCCTTCCCTCCTCCCTCCCCCCCTTCCTCCCCCCCCCCCTCTCCATCCCTCCATGAAGCCGCAGCCGTGGAGTTGCATTGTGTGCTATGATAATCAAGTAAATTTAATTGAATTCAAGGAGCGTTTTTTTTTTTTTTCACTCCCAGTATATTCGTCGGGATCTTTTATTGAGGATGTTTGGATTGAATAGAGTCCTTACCCAGAGAGCCGTGAGTTTCCTGGGTGTCTGGGAATTCTTGAAGATAAACTTCCAAAGACTTTTGATGAGAAGCAACACGCTTGGACATATCGTGGCACAGCTGACACACAGCAGAGGCAGTGGTTTGTTCTGAGCGGGAACCGTGTGAGTGACGTTATTGGACAGGGTTATCAGGACCAGAAAGAAAGACTGAAAAATAATCACATAAACAGAATAATTATACATCCTGAAAACAAAGTTTATGGATAATTTATCCGAAATCAAATCATCATAGCACACTGAATAAGCCTATTAACAGGTGTATGGAGTTTAATTTAGAATTGATTAGACTATTTTGAACGCAGCGTGTAGGTCTCATATTTCTAAAACATTAGTTTTTAAATAACAGATATCCAAAATCCATAGATAATAGGACAATTGAATTAATGCCATTGACTGATTCCCGATATTACAGATATAAATATGTTAAATATTTTACTTGGAAGTACACTAGCAAACACTTAGAGCAGTTAGAGCAATTAAATATATAATAAATTATAAATGTATGCATAATTTAATAATGTATCATCGCATTCTTTTTAATTACAAGATAAATTTGGTTAGCGAAAATATTTGAGGAATAGCTACCTTGCCATCATTTGTGTTAATCCATCATTCTAAACAAAACATTTATTATTATCATCCATCTCAATTCAGGGTCACCACATACCCTACAATTATGATGCATGACGTAAAACATGAGAATAATCTCCTACCTTGCTTCCCACAGCAAGACCGAACACAACTACGGCCACCAGGGTGATAGACAGTAAACGGAGAACCTTGACCAGCTTCCATGGTGTCTTCTGAGCTTCGATGGGAGGCACATCTCTGCAAACATCCCACCTTTTCCTGTCCAACAAAGATAGACAGGGGGTGACTAGGACTGCTCACCGCAAGCACAGATAGACCAGGATCACTCACCCCTGACTACTAAAATGGATGATTTAGAAGAGACGAGAAAAGCAAAAGCTTCTAGGCACAATCAAAAATAAAACTGTAATGTAAATATAAAACGACTGACAGTACATTAATTTACAATCCCCTTCCTCCCAAAAACACTGTACAGCCTACCATACCAATTCCAATACCAGTATTTTTTCCAAAAGTGAATGACATACCTGAGGTTATCTCTGAGCTCTGCCATGTCTGTGCTTCTTTAATGTGTACACTTATATCTCACCTCACCTACATATACCACTACTTGTTTAAGGAACAGGAAATGATGCAAAGGTAGGTGGAACTAGGAGGGGTTTTTCTGCTGTGAAACTCTCTCTCTCTCTCTCTCTCTCTCTCTCTCTCTCTCTCTCTCTCTCTCTCTCTCTCTCTCTCTTCTCTCTCTCCTGTCTCACAAACACACACAAGGTGTAACACACATGCAAACTCTCTCTCACACACATGCACGCACACACACAAACACACTCACACCCAAATGTCCCAGATGACCAGTCCCTTTGCTTGCTTTGATGTGGCATGCACCCCCATCCATGTCACACCCACCATAACCCCTTAGTAGAGATGTAAAGATACACTCAACTCATGATTCGATACAAACCACAGATACTGGGTTTGCAACAGTTTAAAAAAATATTTTATTTACAAATTTGAGATTGAAGAAAAATTATGACTAACAAAGTTTCCTTCAAATATTTTTCTGACAAAACCTAAAAAATACTGCATATTTTCTTTTGTCTTTTTCAGGGCCCTGCCCCAGTGTCTGCAGTGTCTTCGTTTGCGTTTCTGAATGTTTCCCTTGCGTTCTCCCTGCGTTTTCACTGCCCTCTGCCTTGTGCCTAGTGTTCCTTGTCAGTCTCCCTGGGTGTGCGTCTGTGTTGGGGGACCTGTTTACATTTTGCTTAGCTTTTCTTTTTTTAAGTCCATGTTCATGAAGAGCCATGTTTTAGCATTTTTGGTTAGTACAGTTTTTCTCAATTGCTAAGACACATTTCTTGAATGTGTACTGTGTTTTCTCCAAACTCTATACACACATCTTCATACTTACACTGTTTTGGCCAAACCCTTGACTTTTGACCCAAAATCAAACACTGTAGTCAAAACCATATCATCTGTCATATAAACCTAACTTTGCATTCAAAATACACACAAAGCCCTCAAATAAATTCAACCTTCTGAATACCCTTTAGACACCGCTGGGAGGAATTGAAAACACTATTATAAAAAGGTTTTCAAGAACCATTGACTATAACGTGTCCCTGAATTCTAGATATGTTCCACCTCATGAGTTTGACATGATGTAAATCATAAAACTCACAATTACTGCAATTGTCCTTCTTACAGGCTGTTTATTTTCTATTTACATTATACAGCAATTGCATTTTGAGCTCTTGTTACTGTAGTGGTCACAGTATACAAATAGTAGTACTGTTAGTCAACAACACAAATGTATTGCTGTAAATTGTAATTTGGGGAACAAAGGCTAAGAAAACAAGGAAATAAACAAATAATTTTTACCTGGGTAACAGAGCTTGAGTACAGTACTGTTCATTGTGGGTCAGCATCCTATCTCTGACCAGGGTCAGGCCAAAGATTTTCCTCAACATCACAGGCAATGTTTTCTCTAGCCAAACAGCAGGGAAAATGCCCCTGAATGCCTGAGCCATCCCTGACAAGACTCAAGAGCAATGTCCCCACAAGCTTCTTCCATGGCTTGGAGAAGGTTGTTCTGTCATAGGGATTTCTGTCATAGTGTGGCATGGATCTCATTTGAGATTGTTGTTCTTCTTCCTCTTCCTCTGCCTCTTCCTCTCCCTTGTCCACCTCCTCTCATTTGGACAATTCTTCCTTTTCTTCTGATATTTGCGTCCATGATTTCAAAGTACAGATGAGCTTACCTTTGTATTCATTCCAAACCCCTGATTGCTTGTTGAGTATATTTGCTTGTTAGTGCTTACACATGGATAATTGGTTGTTAAGGGTGTTTGAATTGCGCTGTTTTGGGTTTACTTATCAAATGGCAGTGTTTTCTGAATGACATAATGGTGATAATTGTGTCCTAAAGTAAGAGGTGTGTTTAGACTTTTGCAAAGAAGTGTGAATGAACCTGAGAAATGTGTCAAAAATTGTAAATTGTGTTTAAAGATTGGGGTACATGGTCTTTATGCTGGGATTTGGCAAAATGGTTTTGTGGGGATGGCTTACACATACCATTTTTGTGTGTTAGCAATCGAGAAAAACTGTAAATATAGCAGTTCATATTGTTTAATTGTAACTTGTTTAACTACATGCTCTTATGGTTCTTCCCTTTGGGCACTTACTTTGGTTGTTCACAATGTGTGCTTCATGTTTTGGCTACTCGCAATGTTTTGTGGCTATCTCGTTGTTATGATCAGTGACCTATGCACTTTGTAAAGCTCTCTCTTGGAAGTCGCTTTGGATAAAAGCGTCTGCTAAATGAATAAATGTAAATGTAAATGTAAAGTGTAAGAGCGTCACAATGGTTCCTGGTATTCTCTCTGTAGCTTGATATCAATACATCTTTAAAATGTAGACAGACTGATATACCGTGTTTGCTTTTTAAAGGGGGGTGGAGTGGGGAGGGGAACATGTTTGTCTGGTTTATGCCTGCGGGAAAGAGTTTCGCTGTCACTGTCATTTCTTTCCACTGTGGACATTGGAATGTGGTTGCTGGAAATTTCCCTGTCATGTTCAGGCCTCCAGGTGATGCTCCTTTGACGTCTGACATAATTCAAAGAAACCGCTGGCACGAGAGTGCAACTCAGGCCGCTAATAGGAACAGAACCTAATTGAGATTGATTTTTCCTTCTGGGTGCCCTAAATTGTAGTCCTTATCTTGTGGGGTCAGATGGCTGAGCGGTTAGGGAGTCGGGCTATTAATCAGAAGGTTGTTGGTTTGATTCCCGGCCGTGCAAATGATGTTGTGTCCTTGGGCAAGGCACTTCACCCTACTTGCCTCGGGGAGAATGTCTCTGCACTTACTGTAAGTCGCTCTGGATAAGAGCATCTGCTAAATGACTAACAACCTTGTTGATCGGCAGTTTTTGCATGTATAGACAACCTAAAACACACATTATAGACACACACACAGTTGTATCCACTTTCTACACAAAAGAGTCATTAGATACTGTGGCAGTCAAGGGGCGTAGCCAAGAGCGAACAGCACAGCACTACTCAAAAGCACGATTTGTTGGATGAAATAGCAGGCGTTTATTTAAATAAAAGACCCCAAAAAACACAAAAAGAAATTAGATTCTTCCTTGGTCGAGGGAACGGTCTGGACTGGTCTGGCTGGTCTGTCTGGACCCCCCACATCAAGTTGTTCTAAACCAGTGGTGCTTAATCCTGGTCCTTGTGCCCCCCTGCCCCCATTAGATGTTTCCCTGCTCCAACACACCAGGTGACTGTTCCATAAAGGTCGCTCAAAAAACCTGGGATTAAAGTTCCAAACCTGACTTGAATCAACCCAACAAGTCAGTCGGGGTTTAAGCGGTTCCATAAAGGCCCATTCTAGTTCATCAATCCGACTAATTCGAGTCAGATTCAAGTATTGAACCTTTGGAAGGTTGCCAGTTCGATTCCCGGCCGTGCCAAATGACATTGTGTCCTTGGGCAAGGCACTTCACCCTACTTGCTTCGGGGGAATGTCCCTGTACTTACTGTAAGTCGCTCTGGATAAGAGCGTCTGCTAAATGACTAAATGTAAATGTAAGTAGCCAAGTTAATTGCGGGGGCACCATATTCTTAAGCAGCAGCCCGAGGCTGGAACATGGATCATATCGATCCACCACGGCAAAACGCAATGTTCACGGCCATGTGACTTCTCCCCGAAAGAACGTTCTCTTCAAACCGCGTAGGCCTACTATGACAGCTCCCTCATCCACCACCTCATCAAAATAAAATGACACGCCATGATTGACATGAACTATATGTAGGTTGAGGTCTGATTTTATAGACCTTTACTTCATTGATAACAAAAACCATAGGCCCACTAAACACATACAATGACTTTTTTGACATTGTTTTAAATAAATAGCCTACAATTAACCAATAATAACTTTTTTACATGGTTTTTGTATTGGGAAAATGGAGTATAGAGGCATGGATTTTGGTTTGTTTTTGCAATTGTACATGATTTATGACGATATGATAATTCTATTCGTTTTTCACAAACTACCGTAAATAAAAATTGGTTGGTATCATTCTGAAATCATTGTTCATCAGTTTGGTATCTCTCACCATAAAGATCAGCTATATGGGAGCAAATGTTCAAGAGTAGTTTTTCAGCATGGTCATGGTCAGAGTCCATCAAGAGAGTAAAAAACGCTCCACTAAGAAGGAGAAAATGGTAGCATGAGAGCATCAAGAAGACTCACGGAAAGAAAACGGGCCAAAAAATAGCACAAGGGACTGATATTTGGATGCTTTGAAGAACATGCTATCAGATGTAATGTAACAAGGACAACACACCATATTAGATTGGGGCAGGATATATTTGAATCACTTGTCAGTCTCACATGTCTCTTTTGATCATGCTGGAAGGCTGATGAGAGAATTCAGTAGAAAACCACAAAAAACATTTGAGAGCGCATGACTCCAAGTAGTACAGAGTGCATGTCTCAGAAACAACTAGAATATCTTATCCATAGATATATTTACTTCATTGATAACAAAAACCATAGGCCCACTAAACACATACAATGACTTTTTTGACATTGTTTTAAATAAATAGCCTACAATTAACCAATAATAACTTTTTTACATGGTTTTTGTATTGGGAAAATGGAGGATAGAGGCATGGATTTTGGTTTGTTTTTGCAATTGTACATGATTTATGACGATATAATAATTCTATTCGTTTTTCACAAACTACCGTAAATAAAAATTGGTTGGTATCATTCTGAAATCATTGTTCATCAGTGTTTAATGCATTCGCCTAAATGTTTTATTTGAGACCACAATTTATTTATTTTATTAAGAATATATATTTAAAGTAACTCATCTTTCTCTAGAGTATTGGGGAAATGCCCCACAAAGGACAGGAAAAACTTTGCCCAGAACCTGCTGTAGTGTGACAACCATACTCCCAGAAAGATCCCAGAAAAGGCACAGTATGATAACATGTGCCACAAAGTGCAACATGGAGTTGATTCTATGTGTGAAGAATAACTCAACTTCGCCATACTTGATCTGTGTCCCATTATTATGTACGATTGTGAAGTTGTTTCTATTTATGATTTTGAGTGGCATATATATATGCTAAAGCGAATAAAAAATGTTGTCCTCAAAATTAAAACATGAACAAGTCCATAATGGCCCAAGTTCTCTGTCAACCAAGTGAATAACTCAGTGCATATTAGCAGTTTGGTATCTCTCACCATAAATATCAGCTATATGGGAGCAAATGTTCAAGAGTAGTTTTTCAGCATGGTCATGGTCAGAGTCCATCAAGAGTGTAAAAAACGCTCCACTAAGAAGGAGAAAATGGTAGCATGAGAGCATCAAGAAGACTCATGGAAAGAAAACGGGCCAAAAAATAGCACAAGGGACTGATATTTGGATGCTTTGAAGAACATGCTATCAGATGTAATGTAGCAAGGACAACACACCATATTAGATGGGGGCAGGATATATTTGAATCACTCACTTGTCAGTCTCACATGTCTCTTTTGATCATGCTGGAAGGCTGATGAGAGAATTCAGTAGAAAACCACAAAAAACATTTGAGAGCGCATGACTCCAAGTAGTACAGAGTGCATGTCTCAGAAACAACTAGAATATCTTATCCATAGATATATATAAACATCTATCTACATATATATCTATGATATACTATCTTATCCATCTCTCTTAAAAGCTTGCTCATCCATTGATGAGGGTGTGCATTGATATGTCATAGGCAGTCAAATTGTCTTCCCCAAGTAGAAACACCCTTACCCAGACTACACTGGTCCTTAAAAAAGGATCCTCATTCTGGTCATTTGAAGGCAGGTGAGCTAATGGCAGTGAGGAGCAGATGTGATGTTGGAGCTAGAAACTAGTGGAGAGAGAGACATGCCCACGCCTGAGATACACACACACACACACACACAGAAACTGACAGGGAAACACCAGGGAAACACTAGGGCATGGCTATGGCCATGACAAACTACTTGTCAATCTCACATGACCCTTTGGTCATGCTAAAAGGATGACGAGAGAATTCAATAGAAAACCACATGTACAGAGTGTATGTAGTCACCATGCACTTCAAGCTTACGGAAAGTGTTGCTGAAAGGCCTCAGGAATGTCAACAAGTAATATTTGGAGAGGGAGGATTTCTTGTGGAAATCCTCCCTCTTGAGGACATCTGAAGCTTAGTATGGAAATGTGAGGGGGTTGTGGTTTTTCAAAAAAAACAAGCTCTATTTCGTAGCTTTTTTTATGCACTCTGGCACCTTAAGTATACATTATCTTAATAATTGAGAAATTGAAATGTGTAGTTCAAAAACTGTTGTTTTCTCCATTCATTTTTGTTTTCTTGCAGAATACATATACGGTTAAACAGATAGAGATACCCATACAGATAAGGGCATCTCTACCCTCTGAGCCCTCGACTGCTTGGATGGACAAAAGCCCCTTAACATCTAAACATCATTAGAGACCTCCCAATGTTACTTCTGTCAACTTGAAATGATTGCTTGCAACTAACTTGGGAGTCAGAAAAAGGGTGATCCGTATTTCCGGGTTACCTTTATGTGACGCTGAATTAATCTCCTCCATTGAACTCACCAAAAACCATTGTACATATTATTCTGGTAATTGCTTCCTTCTGCTTAGTTTACGGGAATGTTTTCTACTGGTGGCACGCATTCATGTTCATCGTGTCTCACGCATTACTGTACAAATAAAAATGACAATGCAGGAAACAAACACACAAACTTTTGTTGGGCGTCCAACAAATGCTTAGATGAAACATCCATGCGTGCATTAGTAAGTAAGTAGGTACATTTTATTTATAAAGCACACTCACAACACAGCAAGGCTGACCGAGGTGCCGAACAAAAGCACAAAAACAGTCATCCAAATACATTAAAATTGTGTTTACAAAAAACACTATAAAATACACAGTAAAACAAAATACAAAACAGTCAACAACAGAAAAACAAGCAACAGCACAACTCAAGTGGTGGGAAACGCCAGAACATAAAGGTGGATCTTAAGTCTGGATTTAAAATAGACAAAGACGGAGCCTGCTTAATAGACAGGGGAAGCTGATTCCACAGCTTAGGACCAGCAACTGCAAAGGCCCTATCACCTGTGCGTATGCAGCGTGATCGGGGAGTATGCAGGAAACAAATGCAGGAAACAAACACACAAACTTTTTTTGGGCGTCCAACAAATGTTTAGATGAAACATTCATGCGTGCATTAACATGCATGGGTCTGGGGAGTCGGGTTGGTTGAGCGGTTAGGGAACGTCGTGTCCGTTGGGCAAGGCACTTCACCCTACTTGCCTCGGGGGAATGTCCCTGTACTTACTGTAAGTCACTCTGGATAAGAGCGTCTGCTAAATGACTTAATGTAATGTAATGGGAAAGGTAGTGTGATGAATCTGATGAATGTGGTGAATGTGGATGACTGCTCAAACACACGGTGTGGAATATGGGCGTACTTTTTGATGCACAACTTCCTTTTGCCACAACCTTCATAAAAAACATATTACAAAAGTTCCATCTCAGAAATATTGCCTGTGTCAGGCCTTTTCTCTCTCTGCCTGATGCAGGAAGGCTTATTCACGCTTTCATTTCATCCAGGCTTGTTTATTGTAATTCCCTTTTTGCAGGTCTGCTGGCCAACTCGATGAAGAGGTTACAACACAAACAGAACTCAGCTCCAATCTCTAATTGATTTGATTATGTTAACCTTCAAAGCAGTGCATGGGCTGGCCCCAGTCTACACATGTGATCTGGCCACACCTCATATTCCCAATATCTTTGGTCGTCTGACTATCACTCTGTACCAGCCTCTGCAAATGAAAAACCATGGTTGGAAAGGCCTTCTCCCGCACTGCTCCTAAACTGTGAACTCATCACCTGTTTCCATCAGAAATGCTACTTCACTTGGACATTTGAAGAATTTGTGTCTGTTCTCATTGTTATTGCATAGTTTTTTTTTTTTTTTTACTGTTGAGCCTTGAGTGCAAGAAAGGCACATTACAAATAAAATGTATTATATCTGCCTGTATATTATATACCAATGGTGTACTGTAGCCCATTGTTTAACTGGGAATCACATTTAATCTGTAATTATGAAATAAAGATTGAATGTTATGAAATAACGTACAAATATGTATCCTGACTATCGTCTTCAGAATAAGGTGAACAGTAAGACATGTGAGCTGTTAATGTCCGGACAAACTTACCAAATATTAGCCGAAGTAAATCTCGCATGCCAAAATGATTTATAGCAGATTACAGATATCGTTTGTTCACATTAAACATTAACCTAGCTGGCCGAATGCATTCACAATCGTAGGAAATATTTCCTTATAGCATGAGAACACACACCCTTTTAACAAATAGGGGTTTAGCGCTGAAGAAAAACACAAACCTCAACGCGTTTACAGTGATATGCTGGAGGGACATATCTTATTTGTCCGTGGATTGGTCGTGTCCGCCCCTTGTTTACAGCACTGATTGTCAGTAAAGGGATGGAGAGAGGATTCGTCTTGGAAACATCTTTAAGTAGAGGTACAGGAAGTACAGGAAGAGAGTCATTATTGGAATGAGGAAATCATTTTCATGCAAAGTGTGATATCATAACCTAAAAGTGTGCTCAATAATTTCCTTAGCAATTGCACTTGTAGCACATGTAAGAAGCTTCAACATCCAGTTGGTCTGTGTTGCCGTAGCTCAAGACACCACAGTTCCCCAGAAGCAGAAAGGTATGGGGGAAGTAGGAAATCATTATTACCCATAAAACATCTAATATACGGATGACTTCTATGTTACTGACATTTACATGGAAATATTAAACTGAAGGAGACACACCCAGGGAAAGCGTTACAGATTACCTTTTAAAACAAAGAAAAGTCCAGATGAAACAGGTGACATTCTTCTCTCTTTAGTTACCCGGGTCACGATTTGCCAAGAGTACAAGAGCTACTGGGTAAAAATAAACTATTTAGCTCCAGCTAGTGGCTTCATTTTGTAGTACATTTCCTCGCTTTTTCATGACTACTTAAGAACAGCATCTTTTTCATGACTACATATTGATCATTTACATTTACGCACTGTAAAATGAATGCCATACTTTCACATTCGATTGAAATAATTCCCCAAGCCTACATAGACACACACCTTTACTCGTCAGCTAATTTTGACAGTAAAATAAAATAAAGAGACAAAGAATCATACGTAACATCAGTGTTGGGGTATCATAGTTCCTCAACTCACAGACAGAATAGAATTAAGGTACATTTACTGGATCAAAAACGTTTTAGATTGTTGAACTCAAAACAAATGCGAAAATGGTGGATAGACTGAGAGCCTCCAGTCCCGTGCCTTTCTCTCCTCAGTCTTGGTTTGATTATTTGTTTTTCGGACACTGGCAACAGTCCTGCGGACGGGCACCAATCACAGTTCACATCTTCTCCCTCTTCCCCTCCGGTTAGTCACTCATGGAATGATTCGGCTTATCACTGCTCACATCCTCTTTGGAACATTCAGGTGAACAGTCCCAGTTGCTCACTATCAGTTGATATTCATCATATCTCTCTCTCTCTGTGTGTCTTACAAAACCACCTTCAATTTTTTAATCCAGCATTCTGGTAACAATCCTCATAATGTCCATCTCTTCTCCTCCTCTCTCTATCCATTTCTCTCTCTCTCTATCTATCTATCTCTCTCTCTCTCTCTCTCTCTCCGTTCTCTCACTCATACTCAGCAATCAGAACCATCATGCCTATCCCAAACAGTAAGGCCACAATCTCCTTCACAGATTGGCCGAAACTGGAGCGGCCAACCAGGAGCTCCGGCAGGACGGTTACTGTGGCGATGTAAACAAAACCGCCAGCTGTGAACGGCAGGATCCAGGCGGTGGCGGCCGCACCCACCCCTTCGGCCAATAGGGAGCAAGCTGTGCCGGCCAGCGCCCCCAG
Organism: Osmerus eperlanus; assembly: GCF_963692335.1. Classification (NCBI taxonomy): domain Eukaryota; kingdom Metazoa; phylum Chordata; class Actinopteri; order Osmeriformes; family Osmeridae; genus Osmerus; species Osmerus eperlanus. The sequence continues at coordinate 1,272,814 of NC_085037.1, forward strand.
GGCTGTCAGCAGCTGCAGACACATTGCCTGATTGGGAAACAGAGGAAATACAAGTGTCTCCTATTAAACAAAACCAGCATTTGTTTCCCCAGATTCTTCACAAGCACACAATCTATACATGTATATCTAAACATAGTCTTCACTGTAACATTGCTCCAGCTAAAGCTCCGATCTGTTCCTGAGGTCGGTATCTGTTGCTGGTGGGTCAGGGTTCATATTTGTTGCTGGTGGGTTATGGTTAAGATCTGTTGCTGGTGGGTTATGGTTAACATCTGTTGCTGGTGGGTTATGGTTAACGTGTTGCTGGTGGGTTATGGTTAACATCTGTTGCTGGTGGGTTATGGTTAACATGTGTTGCTGGTGGGTTATGGTTAACATGTGTTGCTGGTGGGTTATGGTTAACATGTGTTGCTGGTGGGTTATGGTTAACGTGTTGCTGGTGGGTTATGGTTAACATCTGTTGCTGGTGGGTTATGGTTAACATCTGTTGCTGGTGGGTTATGGTTAACATGTGTTGCTGGTGGGTTATGGTTAACATGTGTTGCTGGTGGGTTATGGTTAACATGTGTTGCTGGTGGGTTATGGTTAACATGTGTTGCTGGTGGGTTATGGTTAACATGTGTTGCTGGTGGGTTATGGTTAACATGTGTTGCTGGTGGGTTATGGTTAACATGTGTTGCTGGTGGGTTATGGTTAACATCTGTTGCTGGTGGGTTATGGTTAACATGTGTTGCTGGTGGGTTATGGTTAACATCTGTTGCTGGCGGGTTATGGTTAACATCTGTTGCTGGTGGGTTATGGTTAACATGTGTTGCTGGCGGGTTATGGTTAACATCTGTTGCTGGTGGGTCAGGGTTAACATGTGTTCCTGATGTTACCTTTTTCTTGGTGCAGCCAGACTGGATGAGGATGGCAAAGTCTCCGATCTCATGTGGGACCTCATGCAGCAGGATGGTGACTGTGGTCACGGCGCCCACAGCAGGCCCCACCAGGAAGGACGCCCCTATGGCCAGGCCATCCGTGAAGTTGTGGGTGAAGTCAGCTGCCAGGTTCAGGTAGCCCGACACCTTGATGTCTGTCCACACAGTACAGAGGTCCAAATATATATCTAATAATAATAATGTATTACGTATATGAGTCTCATCTCTCCAGAGGGGATAGAAATAATTACACTTGGATCTAGTTGCCGCTGTTCCTGGTATCTGGATTTATTTCAGATTGAAACAACAAAAAAGACTGAAATTTGTCAAACTGAGAAGTAAAAGAACCATTACCAGTGATTTTCTCCTCTTCTTGATCAGCAGGCTTCTCTTTTTTGCTTTCTTTTCCTTCCTCCTTCTCTTCCTTCTCCTTCTTCTCCTCCTTCTCCTCCTCTCCATTGCTCTCCTTCGCCTTAGGAGCAGCTTGACATGAAAGACAGGATGTAGGTTTACGGCTTCATTCTGGAAGAGACTGCTGCTCAAACACGTTTGATTACATTCACAGTCTGGGCCCAGCATTAGCCTAACCAGAGGGCTTGACTTAATTCTGCCCGACGACAACAAGAAGACTTTTGATTAGTCTTTGTTTTGATTGGTCGCCGTGGCCGAGGACTCTGCCTACCATGGGAGTGGGAGTGGCCATGTCCGTCGCCACCCTTCAGGAGACGAACAAACTTCTCGACCACCAGGAAGGCAACGATGCCCCCTAGTACCCAGAGGCCCACAGACATCATGTGACCATGGGCAGCACCTATGAGGAGACGGTTCAGGTATAGAGAGTTGTTTGAGCTCGGTGTGTCTTTTGGTCGTCTACATGATAAGTGGTTGTGTTATAAGCAAACGTTGCATTTGGATATGTAATACATCAGCACCGTGGGAGTGTCCGTGGTCATGTGACTCCTCACTCTCGTGAGAATGGCCGTGTCCCTCGTCGCCATGGTGAGAGTGGGGCTCTGTGGATGAGAAAGGAAGGGGAGAATGAGAGAGGGAGAATGAGAGAGGAAGAATGAGAGAGGAAGAATGAGAGAGAGGAGGAATGAGAGAGGAAGTATGAGAGAGAGAATGAAGGAGGGAGAATGAAAGAGAGGGAGAATGAGAGAAAGGGAGAATGAGAGAGGGAGAAAGAGAGAGATGTTTGTCAGTAACTGTGACGTGAATCACTGTAATAATTGGCATTGTAATCCCCCCCCAAAAAAACGGGAAACTCTGCTTCTCCGCAATGATTTTTTGTTCAAACAACAGATCGGTCGTCTTAGTTTCAGATACGCACCCAGAGCATGGGGAATGAGGTGCAGGAAGGCATCTCCGAGCAGGCCTCCAGAGGCGAAGCTGAGCAGGACCTTGAGCAGGTTCTGGTGCTGGTCTGTGTTGGACTGGACCGGGATCAGGAAGAGGATGAGGAACGGAGCAGCGCTGATCAGCAGAGTGGCTCCGATGGCCTGGTGAGGGGGGGGGGGAGGCGGGTGACGTAGGAATGGAGAATGGTTAGAGAAGAGGGGGGGGGGGGGGTTGAGGAGTAGGGGAACGAGAGGGAATAAAAGAACATTGAGGAGGAGAAGTAAGAGAGGGAGTGAGAGATAAAAAGGGAGAGAAAGTTAAAGGGAAAGAAAGAAAGAATGAGGGAAATATGTGTCTCGGGGGAAATATTCATCATCATGTGCATCCACTAAGGTAAGCGAGCCACAACCAATACTCATATAGGCCGGGTTTCCCAGATTCGTTAAGAAGCTCTTAACACCAAGAGCTTCTTCTAGAACGCTCTTAGAACTCTCCTAAGAACCTCTTGGCGTTAAGAGCTTCTTAACGAATCTGGGAAACCCGGCCATAGTCAGTCACATAAAGCCAGATACGAAACTCAGCAACAGACTGTCTGTGGAGAGAGCTGTTTGTAGAAGATGAAAGCAGTATGATTGCTGGCGTATCTAGGGTTTTGTTTAACCTGCAGACAGAGCAGTGTTTGCTCAGGGCCTGAGGAGGTGAGGCACAGCAACAACAGAGGATCACATGAAGTCAAAAAGGACAGAACACAGGCTGCAAAAAGACTCCCCTGCATTACTAACAGTCAGTGGTCTTCAACCCTGCTCCTCAGGGCCCATGTCCTGCATTCAAACGAATGGTCGTTATCGGGCTTCTGTTGAGCTTGATAACGACTCATTCATTTGAGTCGGGTGTGTTGGAGCAGGGAAACATCTAAAACATGCAGGGCAGGGGGTCCCTGAGGAACAGGGTTGAAGACCGCCGAGTTAGACCACAAATATGAGCTTGTTCTATTGCGCACACGCGCACACACACACACACACACACACTGACTGACTGACTCATTCCTTCTCTCTGGCCCATTTATTCCTTTGGTCAGCAAGGCCAGACACTCATCCATCCATCTGTCCGTCCGGATGTCGAGTACACACCTGCATCCACAGCTCCACCATGTCTCTCTTCTCTCCCTCGGCCACTCTCTTCACCCTCTCTCCCCCACGAGCGTGCCCGTGGTCGTGGGCGTGCCCGTGGTCGTGAGCGTGCCCGTGGTCGTGAGCGTGCCCGTGGTCGTGAGCGTGCCCGTGGTCGTGAGCGTGCCCGTGGGCCTCCTCTGGTGATGGGAGGTTGGCCTCTGCGGTCCACTTGCTTGCCCCTTGGTGCAACTTGGGCTGACCGCCATGAGAGTGACCATGGCAACCGCCGCTGCCGTGGGAGTGGGCGTGGTCCCCGTGGGAGTGAGCAGTGGTTAGCTGGGTGACTAGCAGCACAATCGCGGATGTCAAAACGGTCAATGCTAGCAGACTTCTGTGTTGATGGTGACCCATTTTCTCACCTGCGACAGAGAGACATGACATGATAACAAATGAAAACTGAAAGTATTACTACGTGCACGTACGTACATCACTGTTTGCTGACTTGCTTGCTGACATTTGGCTTTGAGATGAGGTTAAAGCTGAGTGTAAAAGTTGTGCATTTTGTGCAATTTTCCCCACTGGCTCCCATCCTGAATTCCCATAATCCCACAGCTATGAGATACAAATACAACAGAAGCCCTCAGTATGTACGAAGCAACACATGAGACGTTGCACACACGACATCAGCTCTTCACTACAGATGAAGAGACAAAGACTATCCATAGCTAGTTAGCCAAGTGGCTAGCAGCAAAGCAAAACTTAGTTACTTAGAGTCTAACTACTCAGAGAACGAATGGCTGGATAACAAACTGGGTGAAGTTTGCAATGCAAACAAACTCGGATGAGCTTCACGACCTGTGTTTAAAGGATAGCTAATCTGATCTTTTTTAAGTAGATACGCAAACAATGGAAGATACAGGATGCAACTGGGCTAGTAATTGAGTTAGGCTATTGATGAGCTACTTGGCTAGGACTATCTAGATAGCTAGCAAACATGTTTATGCAGCACACTCGCCAACAACCTTCTGGCAACATAGACCAGTCAAACTCACCAGTAAAGTACAGATGTGTGGCGGCAAATGTTTTTTAAAGCTGTGCCGTCTATAACGCGTGGTATTTATATTACTAACGCCGATCTGTGGCAAAGAAGCTAGGGCGCTTTCACAGACGTGGCATTTGGTCAACTCATTCCGATCTCGCGTGATGTCGTTCACTTGAGAAACAAACAGGTACGCGTGTCAAAACACCGCGAGATAACTGTGAGCGCTCCAGCATCCTCATCCTGAAACAGAGCAGGATGCAGCAGAAAACCTCGCGGATAGTAAAAAACTCCTACACGGTTTCTGTGCTCTCTGAGCAAAATAATGCATTACAGCTCTTGGTAATATTTTAATATATTCAATTAGGTTCGTTGTCCCACAGTCTTTATTTGGCATCTTACATAAAAAGTTACACAGTGATAGCTATTTTCTCTAGGGGTCTAGCTGTCCTGGTCCTCAAGAATAGAGATACTTCCTTCTTGTGATAGAAATTAGTGTGCACCACGACACCTCACACTGGAAAAATATTCAAGGCGAGACAGAACAGACACAAAAATGTATACGGCCCAAATGGCAGTAACTTAGCCTACACAGTCATTTTTGTTTACAATTCTGAAAATATTCTCCCTGTAAATCACTCAACTTTCCACAACCACTAAAGCAAATGAGACGCAAAACGTTGATTTTTTGTATTTTACTATTAACTAACTTTTATAAAACGTATAAGGATATACATACTCAACATAAATGAGTGAATAGTGTGTGTATATCGTCTGTGTGGCTGGGAAGTCTAATTCAAGTTCACACCCTCTGAGACACACAGCTGCCTGGTCTGCTCACCCAGGGGACCCCAGCTGACCCGGGGTGACCCCATGTGACCCCTGGACCTGAGCGGGAAGGGAGACCCCATTGTACAGATGCAAATCAGGGGACCGATTCAACACCCCACAATTCGATTAGACATCTGCATATTGAGCATCTGTCCTCCCCAAATCTGCCGATACCCCCCCCCCCTCTTTTCTCTCCCCCAGCTCCCACCCCCTGGGGGCAGCCTGTGTCCCTCCCCCAGCCCCCACCCCTTCGCCCCCATCGCTCCCAATGACCCTGTTAGACCTGGGGACAATCGCTGATCCTGCCCCGGCGACGTTACAACAAGAGTTCAAGGTAAATGTCCTTTTCTCTGTCCGTCAGCCCTGTGCCTGAGCCTGGCCCTGGGCTCGGGCTAATCGTATGCACCGCGCTTTCATCTGCTTTCTCACAGTTTTGTCAGACCTGTCGGAGGGGGTGCGTGACTTAGCCGCGACCATGGAACCTTTCAGACCCGCTCGCCTCAAATCAATTCCTGAGGCTCCTTTTGCAGCCGATTCATTCAGAGGAATTCCTCTTTTCTCGTTTGGGATTCGTTGAGAAACATTCATTCATTTGTTTGTTCATTCATTCACCATGGTTGGAATGATTGGAAAGGATGTTGAGTTTAAAGTTACACAGAAACAGACACATGGTCAGGACAACTTTTTAAGGTTGAGATTTTAGAAAAAGTATTTAAAACATCCTATATAGCATTTCTTTCATATTACAATATTTTCTATGTCATAGTTAAACATTCCTAAAATCAAGAGAAGGAAGCAACACTGAATGTCCTCTAGTGTAACATGTTGGATTATTGTAGAGATGACCATGGATTTTCCTATCTTTCAGGTCACAATAATACAATAATGATACAAATTGATATATTAACAAGAAAGGATTTATGCCTAAACGTACACATTGACATTGTTTTATTACATCAATGTTTCAATATACATGGGTGTTTTTTCAGGCAACAAGTTAAGCTGTTAGGTTAGCTAAGCTATTCAGAACACATTTGTCTAAGGAGATGGACAGTAAAGTTATTTGAATTGAATACAAAAATCAAGCCAAATTAAACCCAAAGTACAAGACCCAAAGGTTCAGTGGGGTTTGGTTTTGAACTCTTGTCACAATGAAGGTGTCCGGAAACAAGGCAAGGGGAGTGTTGATGGAGATGAACCATCTCTCTCGATTTGAAACAAAACGCACGCCAGACATTATTAGCTTTGAGAACCATGTTAACATCAAAGAACATTTTGCTCAATATTCACTGAGTGAGTCCATCCCTTAAAAGTGAAAAAAAAAATCAAAATTGTAGATTGAGATGTCAAAATCAAAGGAGATCATTTCGTCTGTCGTGGAGCCCTGCCTCTCTTTTCTCCCGCTGCGTATCTATTTGTAGCAACAACGCAATATCAAACGCTTTGGAGCCTCATAGTCTTGCTCTGGGTGGCGTTTCTCCACAGTTCCAAAACACAAGGCCTTACTACGCTGTCATGGCATGGCTTATGGCTGTCTTTAATCCTATTACTGTGGGACATGCTCTGTGGATTCATGACCTGCCCTATCTGTGTTGGGTTGGAGGGAGCTGTGCATGCTGGGTTGTTCATCCCAGAGGCCTGGATGTCTGGGGGCCTGGGTGTTGTAGCACAAATTGCATTGTAAGATACCCACCCTCCTCCTCCTCCACTGTGTGTCATAACGTGTTACTCACCGGTTTTGATTTTTGGAAATCTTAATTGACTAGTTGCTTGCCAGGTTGGTTCTAGAACCTTGTAGATGTGGGTTCTACAACGTGCCTATAGATGTGTATGAGTTTAAAAACAGATGAACAGAGAAGACCCAAATGTTGACATTATTTAATATGTAATACTTTATTTGGAGTTAGTTTATGAAACTCCCAATATTGTACTCTCACTTCCCAGATTCCAGGCAAAAAATATATCTTTGCTACGTCGAGCTTGGATTTGGAGACATCAGCCTCTTTCATTGTCTGGGACTCAAAAGGCGACCGGAATGAGCAGATAGCAGATTGTTTTCCTAAAGTATCACTTATTTGTCCGTAGCTTGTACACACACACACACACACACACACACACACACAAACACACACAGCCTTTTGCGGTCTTTTCAATAGTCACATTTGCGTGGACATTGACCAGAGTCAATTGCCTGTCAAATGCTACGTGTGATTAGGCCCCAGTGGACGTCCAGCCTAATGTGGGTAGCTTCTCTCAGAGCCTGGTCAACAGGCCCGTTCACTGAACCCCCACGCCCTCTCACCCCCTTGCCCTCTTCCTCTTGCCCCCCTGCTCTCCCTCTCTCTCTCTCTCTCCAATGTCTTTTCCTGTCACCCCCTCTCTCCTCCAGGTTCTCCCCCTCCTGGCCCTTCCCTCCCCTGCCCTCCCCTCTCACCCTCCTCGCCCTCCCCCTCTCTCCCACGATTCCCTCTCACTGCCTCCCTGATTCCATCTCACCGCCCAGTTCAATGTTAATCCAGTGGTGTCCAGTTGAACAGCCTGCCCACGTAAAAAAAAGAAGCAACGCACCCCCACATCTCCTTCTTCCTTCTTTCCGTTCCTCCTTCTTTTCACACCGTGGACTCCTCTTGTGTGCTGTCCAGCTGGCTGTGACCTGTGACCTCCTCACCCTCACTCCTGACCCCTGGACCCGTTCCCACGCCACGCCCTTTTGTGTGGTCCGTGCCATGGCAACGCAGCGGTCACCGCTGCCACGGTAACAGATGGACAGGGCCCTGGAAATAACTTCATTCAACCGAGCCGTGGACAATCTGCCCTGGGTACACCCTCCTGCCACCCCACCCCCCTCCCCCGCCCACCCTTCTCCTCATCCTTTTTTAAACACACACCCACTGCTAAAATCCCCTTCCACCTATGACACTCCCTCCCCCCTTCCTATCCCCCTTACACTCATTCCTCAGCAGGCTTCTTGGTCATGCGATCTGATAAAGTCATTACCACGGCGATCTTGAAATCGGCCTGGCACATATACACGCAAACATACAAGGAGATAAGAATTAGGAGTTGTCCACGCAGCTAGCTGTACCAGGAGCAGCAGTGTGTGTCCGATGAATCCTGTTACACAGCACTGCTGGTGTTTACGAGGCTGTGGGAGTGGGCACTCTTCATCTGATAGTTGTAATTATCTCAGCTACTTTTACAAGCCCGATTGTCTTGCCCGCATCCTCCCAAGCAGGAGGGCTGTAAAGAGACATATTCTGGCCACAGGGGTTTGTTTGCTACTTGAAAAACAAGTGCTTTTAAAAGAATGGTGTCTTTTAGATGGCCAATAAGGTTCGAGGCAGAAAATGAACTGTGCTGGATGTGTTTGTGTTTTCCTCTGGGCTTTCACTTGAGCCGGATTCTAGGACATGGCTGTGAGGAGGAACAGAGAGAGGCTGTGTGATGGTTGGTTGTGAATAGGACTGGATGCTGAAAAGGAGAGACAGTTTGTGTTGTCAAAACACACACTTGTCTCTGTGAAGAGAGGTCTGATCCACTACGACCTTTCACCTCCCTTTCCGGGTAAACAAACAAACAAACAAACAAACAAAATGGCTTCCTTTCATGCTTGCACCGATCTAACGAAGTTCTGAAACTATTAAACAACTCCAAAATAGACTGTATAATTATGTAATTTTGTATTGTACAAACATCTCTATTCACAATTGTATTACTACTTAACCTTAAAGAAGCGGTTTACATTTAATTTGATTAAACTAAAAGAGGAAGAGTTGTTTAATGACATTTAACAGGAGATTCAAATGTGGTGGGACACATTTAGTACAACGTAACAGGCCCACCAACCAGGGGGGCTGACCATTCAAAAGAAATCACACAGGCGAAGCCACTTATACAATTTAGGATTTTGTGTCCCTCCATTTCGCATCTGCATCACTATCTTTCCCCTTTCGCTGCCCCCACTTCTTCCTCCCTCCCCCTCCTACCCTCCCTCCCTACCCCTCTCTCACCCAGTTCATTGTACCAAAGGAGATTTTCTCCATTGAGGCCCAGTCTCTTAGGTAACCCCAATGCTGCATGAAATGAGGAGAGAGAGAGAGAGAGAGAGAGAGAGAGAGAGAGAGAGAGAGAGAGAGAGATTGAGAGAGGGGGGGACAGAGGGGGCGGAGAAAGAGAGTAAAGGAAATTGAAAGACAGGAGGAGGAACGGTCAGAAAGGGTGGAAGACGGAGAGGGAGAAGGACGCAAGCTCAAAGAGTGAAGCAGCAAGTGCAAAAGATTTGAAAGCAGAACACGAGCGGTCAGAAGTAGGAACCAGAACTCAAATGAAAGAAGACTTGAGGAGGAAGATCAACTGCATAGTCTACCAGCGAGGGATTTCGAAATGTTCTTGTGACAAGTATTCAGTCTTGGGAAGGAAAGATTTTAGGCCTCCACAAGGCCCGGTATTTTATTTTCTGTCTCTCTCTGAGCAGAGACTGATTTGCTTCTAGTTTAGGATCCCTGAATGAGTCTCACAAGTACCAGTACCAGTAGTGATGCTACCAGGTGGATCCAGCCATGCTTTGTGAGGTGGGCTGAAGCTTGTCTCACAGCGGCAGCGGCTGATAGGTTTAGTCTGGGGGTTAGAGGTCGGGGAGCGTCCCAGTATTGACGGAGCTCTGGACAAGACACCAGGACTAACCAGCACACAGAATCAGATGACTTGCTTCTATCCTAATGCAACTTTGAAAAGGGCTTTCCGGTAGGATGGGGAAAGTGTTTATTTGGTGGTGTTGGTCACTGAACAGCAGATGGCAGGCCTGTTGCTGTTGACTTAGAGACGTTTCTGAAAAGATTTAATCTGGAGAAGTTGAGCAGTGCAGCGATTGTTCAGAATTTGTCTGACTAGGTAATAGAACTAATGTTTAACCAAATATGCATTTTTAATTGAAATGAAATGTAAATATTTGCACAATAGACATTTTTTTTTTGTATGTATTACCATTGATTGTCATTTACTATCATTTATTACCTGACACTGGGTAAAGTTGTTTTTAACAAACAGAGCCTTTATCTTTGAGGGCAGTTTCTCTGTCAGAGGCCAAGCTGCCCTCCAGCTCAGTAGTGTTCGGCACATGGAACCGCAAATGGCTGTCTGTGAGCACATCCTCACAGAAACCCCAAGATCCTGCCGTTTCACAGACCGAGATTCTGGCCCACTTTTGACCTTTTTCATTCACGTATTTCTTGATTTCTGCCTCTTTTTTAAATACCCTTCTTGTTCGACCCTTTCCGCTTTTTTCCAAGCATGTTGTAATTTCTTTTGCCGCTCAGCTTGTGAGTTGAGCGTTCCGCAGTGCTGAGTTATCATCAGAGCTTTTGTCTCTGTGATCGGTGTGACCGGCGAGGGACTTTCTGGCTTTGTTGTGGGCCACATCACCTCCGTCTAGGAGACACGGCGCCCTGGGCGCTGACCCTGCCGTTCATCAAAGTGTCAGCGACACAGAGAGAGAGGAAGGGGGGGGGGCATGGATAGACAGAGAGAAAGAGAGAGAGGAAAAAGGGGGGGGGTATAGAGAGAGACAGATATGAAAGAGAGGGAGAGAGAGAAAGAGAGGGAAGATAAGTTCGAGCCACCAACGCCATGCCCTTTCCCCTCCTCTGTCCTCCTTCCATCATACCGTTCCTCCTTTCCTCCATCCACCCAGCCCCGTCTCTGCTCAGGAGGTCCGGAGCTGATTGTCCAAACGCAATTCTTGTGTCTGCCTCTGTGAAAGCAGGAGTTGTGGATGGACATCACGCCCCTGGCCTCTCATCACCTCCAGTCACACAGAGCCAGGAGAATAGACAATAGTCACTATTGGGTGCAAAGTAAGTTTTATTTCCATGAAAGAGATGTAAGGTGAGTGAAGTCTGGGGGGGGGGGGGGGGCAGAATCTTTGTTGAAATGACTTAGTATTTCTCTTTCAGCCCACAATGTTTTGAATATTTTACAGTTCTCAAGATGCAAACCAAGCCTGGCTGGTGTAGGGATGGCGGGATGGTGAGGGATTGTGACCTGTTTGGGCGCGTGAGCGAGAGATGAATAGCACTCACCGTGTTAAGTACAGTTGAATGTGTCCGGTTTGCTCTCCAGCTCCTGCTGCTTTCTTGCTTCAGCTCTCCCCGCTATTTAGACAAAGTCTCACCACATTTTCCCTCCTCTACTCGTAGCACAGGAGCGAGAGCGAGAAAATGTGAATGAATGCAGGCAAGTGAGTAAACTTGGGATTGTCTGCGTGTGAATGTGTTAGTGTGTGTTTGTCTAAGTTCAGGGGCCAGACTAGAGGAGAGAAAAGGGGAACTGAGAGAAAGAGTAAAGGGTTTAGAGAAGGCAGGGATAGAGTGGGCTCTGGGGAAGAGAGTAGGATTATCAGAGATGGAGGGATCTGGGAGAAGAGAATAAGGACGGAAGAGAGGGCTCAAAGGCATTCCTGGAGAGAACATGGATATAGGAAAGGGTTTGCAGGGAGTGTGGTGAGATATAGGGCAAGTTTATTGAAGACACTATGAGTTGGTCAGACGGTGCAAAATGTGTCAGAGAAGGAGAGAAAGTGTATGTTCCTGAGTGTGTGTGAGAGAGAGAAAGGCAGAGGTATGTATGTGTTTGTCCATAACTGTGTGTGTCCGTGTGAGAAAGAGATGTGTGTGTGTGTGTGTGTGTGTGTGTGTGTGTGTGTGTGAGAGAGAGAGAGAGAGAGAGAGAGAGAGAGAGAGAGAGAGAGAGAGAGAGAGAGAGAGAGAGAGAGAGAGGGGCAGTATTAATATGTTAATGACCTGGTTGAAAGCACAACAGGCCCACTGACCAGGCTAATCATGAGTGGACACACACTGAGGCTAATCCCTCGCGCAGCGTTCTCACACACACCCTCAGTCCGCACGGCTCTCTCTCACACACACACATCTCTCTCAGACACATACACACCGTCAACCCGCACGTGTCTCTTTTACACACACATACACACATACAAAAACACACATCCAGTAGTGCACACTGTTGAATCTTTTGCCCACCACACACATACTCACACACACACTCACAGACACCCAGAGGTCAAGTCAGTCGGTATCACCATGGATACTGAGCTTACTGAAGGTGTGGTTGGACAGTATGGGTCGTCTGTCTGGCACAGTGTGTGTGTGTGTGTGTTTCCTACTGTTCTGCTGCCACTCTATGAAGCCTCCAATATTGACTGAAGAGATTGTCTGCCATCTGGGAGAATGGGAAAGTCTCATGGGGTGAAAGGTAATGTAACAATGTTCCCAGTGAAATGTTGTTCACTTTTGCTCTTAACCTTTCTTGTAATGTTAAAAAAAATTATGTTAAATAAAATTCCTGAAATTGATGATGTGACATTTATTTCCCTGCGAATTTTGGAAGCTTATTCTGTGTCAGGGACGTTGATAGACTCTTTTAACTGGGCCCCAGTAAAAGTCTCAAGTTTGAGTTTTAACAGTGTACTTTTTTAGTTAGTGCTTTCATTTACATTGATAATCCCGGAAAAAATAAACGCAGTTCGGGACAATCAACGCTTGTAAAATCAATGCAGTTTAAACTGAAAACAAACTGATGCATGCTTGAGAAATTCCAGGTCCGCACGCTGTTCTGTGCTCGCTGTAATAGCCGCTGCAGCGCGCACACATACATCCAGGTGTCGGCAAGCGAGTCAGAATTTAGGTAGGCTAAGAAAACAGTACGAAACTGCAGAATGTTCTAAATTATAGGCCTACCGATCATCTTATTTAGACTCAAATATATTAACAACATGATTCCAACGCACATACGAAGCTCAAAAAACAGTATTTGCGCTAGAATTATTGCGTTCCCGCGCACTCGCATTGACTATTGATGTCCCTGCCCTGCTAAAGCTGTTATCAAATTTACGTCCCTGAACTGTACCGTACAGTCTGTACGCATAGTGGATTAAGAAACGGAAGTTTCTATAGTGCATTATTTGTGTTGCACACTTCTGGCAAGCTTGGAAAAATTAAAAAAAGTAAGTAATGAGGGGCAGGGGCGATTATAGGATCAGACCTTTAGGGGGGCTCAGCCCCCAATGAGAATGTGACATGGATACAGTGCCTTACAAAAGTGTTAAACCCCCTTGCTAATAAATCACTCATTTCACTGGATAACAATTAATACATGTATTTATTATTATGCAAAATATTGAATGAATGAAAAAACTAAGAAAGTCCCTTTCTTCATGAACTACCAGTATTAAATGAAACGATAATGATGTGTCAACAACAAATAAACATTGTTTTGTCATCTGTCACTAACAGTCACGTTTGCAAACTCTTACGTTAGAGCACTAAAACGTATTTAAGATAATAATAATTCATAATAATTCATTTAATGTTGTATTATTATTATTATTTTTAGGGGTGCTGAGATGAAATGTAGGTGTGCTTGAGCACCCCTAAAAAGAGTCTAAAATCCCCACTGATGAGGGGCCTGTGCCACAGTAGAGCTTTCTGTCTAAACTCTGATGTTCTATGGCCAGGATATCAGTGACTGTAGTGTGCTTGTACTGTGACTGATGATATTTAGGATACAGTGTCACCTTGTGGGTACATCAGATATTACATTAAGTTTTACACATCAAGTTTCATGTATATTCTAATGATATTTTGATTTCAGTAAGTGGTTAATTGTGGATCTGAGATTTTTTTAAATTATGCCAGGTTGGAAATTATGTTCAGGTCTCACGTGACAACACACTTGTTGCAAGAAGACAACAGCACAATAAAATAAAATATAATAATAGTGTAATAGGTGTAAATCTGGCATTCCTACGACCCGGTGCCCAGACACTGTATATGTGTGTGTAGCATATATCCTGCACATATCCTGCATATATACGCACAACATTGTACATTTTACAGCATATAATTTTTGCTTTTTCATATGAGTGTTTAGGGTGGTACCCCTCACCCTCCAACTCACACACATTGCATCATCCCCACAGCCCCCCCACTTGAAACATGTTCCCACGGCTATGCTTGAAACACTTTCCTCTGACTACCCTACTACTGGATTTGAAATGAATACTACAGAAAGAGACAGATGAATCTGTTTCTAGAACAACCATGAAATTGTGTAAAGTATAATAAACTTTAAATGTGTAGTTTTCAGAATACTTTAAGAAATACGTATTTGAACTGAACCTCTAAGCACTACTTACTGATGATGCATCTTTTATAAAGTAAGAACAAGAGCCCTCCAACCAAGGCCAGACATATGATGAACCCCACCACCCCATTAACATCTTGGTACATACCTGACCAGTAACATCGAACTCTTATCAGCCTGAACGTCCTCTCAACCCCCTGGTGTCCGTGCTCCTCATGCATCCTTCGTAGGACCTCCCCTTGCAGACTGCATGGCAAGACCACCTGCTTTGTAGGACCCCGACGAGTGTCGTGGAACTGCCGATATAAGACACCACCTTCCTCTTGTACCCTCTCCCATTGGCGCAACAGCTCCAGTGTTCGGACATCTTCCCTGGCCCTCTCTTTGGGCCCTGGGACCAGTATTTCAAGAAGGCCATAATCTGAAGGCCAGGATCTGCCTGTTGCTGGTACACCGGAAAACTGGATGAAGAGCTCACTTCATTAACTGTAACGGAACAGCCCACCTCACCTGGTGCTGACTGGGCCGCAGGGGCCTCTACTGCTACTTGCCCAAGTGAAGGTGCAAATATTCTTTCAGGGGCACAGGCCTGTCTGGAGAGAGCATCTGCGTTCCCATTCTGCTTTCCTGGCCAGTACTGGATATCAAAATTGAATCTGGCCCACTTCTGCTCACAGCTTTGCAGTCCGCAGGTGGCTAAGGGGATTGTTATCTGTAAATATGATAAACTTGTGCCCCAACAGGTACTCATTGCGCTGTAGTTGTCCATATTCCTCTCAGAAGACTGCAGCCCTCGACTTGCATTGGCAATTGTTCTTCTCCCCTTTTCCCCATCCTGCGACAGGACGGCTCAAAGCAGGGTGAGAAGACGACCACATCATCTAAATACAGCAAGAGGGACTGAAAAGGCTGATCTCCCCAAATCCATTCCATGAGCCTTTGAAATGTCCCCGGAGCATTACATAGGCCAAATGGAATACGATTAAATTCATACAGGCCAAACGGAGTACAAAAAGCAGTCTTGTGGCGGTCCTTGTCTACCACTGCAACTCGATTGTATCCACTGACCAGATCTAAAGTTGAAAACTACTTCGTAGGGGGTATTCTTGGTAGGGGGTATGCACCCTTCCTGGTCTTCCAATTGAACGATTGGTAATCCACACACATCCTTAATCTCCCATGTTTCTTCTTTACAATGGCCAGGGGTGAGGAATAGGGGCTACTACTCTCCTTTATCACTCCCTGCTCCAACAGCTGTTTAATGTGTGCCTTTACTTCCTCATACTGACTAGTAGGTAATCTCCGATATCTCTGACGCACTGGTGTCTCATCTGTCACCGGAATCTCATGTTGTATGACTTCCATACACCCCAAATCATTGTCACAGAACGCAAAGACATCTGCATACTCAGACAGTAAAGCCCTGGCCTGCCCTACCTGTTGCTCAGACAGACCAGGCAACATTCACTGCAGCAGATACTAACAGTTAGCTCAAAATGGAGGTCTGAAAGCCACTGAATTTGAATCAATGATTGGAGTACTCAAACTAAATGGATTAAATCCTATTTCTCACATCCTAATGCAATCTGGTTTCATATACCAAAATTCGTATTCAAGAAGGTTGAAGGATTTGAATCAAAAAAATAATAATGGGAGTCAGGTGGCTGAGCGGTGAGGGAATCGGGCTAGTAATCCGAAGGTTGCCAGTTCGATTCCTGGTCATGCCAACTGACGTTGTGTCCTTGGGCAAGGCACTTCACCCTACTTGCCTCGGGGGAATGTCCCTGTACTTACTGTAAGTCGCTCTGGATAAGAGCGTCTGCTAAATGACTAAATGTAAATGTAATGATTTTGAGATTTCTAAATTGCCTATTAAGCTTTCAAATTTCCACAAACAAATATTGCAATACTGGAAAATTATTTTTACACACAACTTCACACCTTATGGTTCCACCCTGTGGAAGAGGGGGAGATTCGGGTAGACGAAGGACGCTACAACCCCTGTTGCAACGAGAACTGCCAGACGAAGGGACGTTCCACAACTTAAGCTGGTGTGAAGCATATTATTTAAACGGCCTGTACTAACCAAAGTATCATTGTATCTTGCTAGTTCCGGAGAGCGACGCGCATGAGACCGAAACAGCATCGGAGGTTCCAGCTATCGTCTCGGGCTATAGTGGACTTATCCACGAGCTGGTGTGGGAGTGCCGACCTAGTTCGGGACTGTAACAGACGCTTTATTGGTGACCAACTGCCGGTGCTGGGACGAGGACGCTGCTTCTGAACTCAGAGGTTGGAGGTTGGAACTGAACTATCAGTTCAGGGGAGGGGGGGGGGGGGGGGGGGGGGGACGACGACTTCTTAGTCTAGTCATTGGGTGGATGTGACAGTTTGCAGTGCATATGAGAGTCTAATTGTGGCAGCACACTTCGTGGGCAGCAGGTGGATAAAGGGTGCTAGGGCTTCTTTGGGCTGGTTCCATCCTAAACCCCGGTTCTTATGCCACACAGGGAACATTTGTGTCTATTCCAGTGTTGTATGCTCTCCTGACGTTTACCATACCAATGCTTTGTATTATGACTTTTTGTACCAAATAAAGTATAGTGATTTTTGCTACTTCTGTGTGTTCATCTGAGTTGTTGGGGATTACACCGACGGCCCAGTGTTGTGGTAGAGAAGGTTGTTTGTAATTTACATCTCAAAGCCTTACCTCTCTGCGCGACATACCTCTGCCCGGTTCCTGCACCTTTGACTTTACTCTTGGTCTCCTTAGAATCGTATTGTGAATTGCAAAGCCCAGGTCCTTCTCCCTTCCTCTGTGAGAGCCGTGAACGAGGCTTGCATCCCTAATGACGTGCACCCCACCAGGCTACGTGGTCAGAGGCTCGACAGGCAGTCCCGTGTCAAGAGTCATGACGAGGTTCCAAAAATCCCTGGTTGCCCTGGAACAGGACCTTCTAGCAACCAAGGAGAAGATCCTGAACACCAACCAGTACTTCAAAGAGGTGTCTCCTGTGAAGAGCCAGGAGAGAAGGCTCCAGAAACTCCAGGCAGACAAGTATATACGGATCAGCGAAGATTTTGACGCGCTGATCCAAGTGGTTGAGATGGACTGCAAAACTGATTTCAATCTGGCGGACCTGGAGAAGTGGCAAAAAGATGTTGAGAAGCTGTACCTGGCCTGCAGGGCCTGCACTGAGAGGATCCAACCACTTGAGGTGTGTAGTCCAACACTAAAGATTAAACCCTCTCAGGAAGAGAAGTCCACCATCCAAATCTTTGTAAGTAATCAGTACAGAGACTGTACATATTCATTTATTCAGCTATTGTTTGATTCAAGGTATGCAATGGCATTATCCTGATTAAGTTTGTTGATTGTCATCCTAAAGAGCCATCGAAAGATCCCTGGTCCCACATGCCAAAAGGTTATGTCTTCATTTAGCCTTTCTGCTATCTGCCCTCACCTCTTTCCCACATTCTTCTTTTTCTTTTTCTTCTCCTTCACATTATTTTCAGGATATTCCTCTTGATTTTTCTCACTGACTTCCTCCACAATCACTGAGCTGAGAAAAAATGGCAAGAGGGAACAAAGATAAACTCAATCAAAGAGTGTTCATCTCTGTCCTGCCATGGATTCTCTTTCCCCAGCAAGGTGTCTGACTGCACTGGGGTGTCCATTCATGGTTCCTGAAAAAGACGATCACAATTCAAACACAAATGTACATAGTATACTATCTTGGGTGTTTTATTTTTATGGTTGATCCTGAGTGCAGGAGGGCAATACATGTAGGAAACAATAACAACATCAACTGCATGTAGCTGAGCTCCATTATAGGGTTCTGTACGTCTATTTTTCACCACTAGATGTCACCTGTGACAGTGAACCCTGCTCTACTGCTCTACTGCCTGCTGGGACCCCACTCCACACCTGCTCCTACTGCCCCTGCCCCAGCCTCAGTCCTGCCTCTCTGCCCCGACTCCCCCTGCCCCAGCCTCAGTCCTGCCTCCCTGTCCCTACACCCCCTGCCCCTGTTTCAGTCCTGTCTCCCTGCCCCAGCCTCAGTCCTGCCTCCCTGCCCCTACTCCCCCAGCCTCAGCCTGAACTTCCCCCCTAGACAACCCTATAGACTGAACAAATGTAAGGCTGGGTGTCGACCTGCCCCCACTTTCATATGCTAAAGTTTGCCTTGTACTTGATGTCATTCATTTGCAATGTAATCTTTGACCATTCTTGCTCTGATTTAACCCATAGACTCAAATAACTGTAATTCCATTGGTATTGGCATAATTTGGTTAATGTTAATACACCGTTCAGTTTCCCCTCTTCATATAAACCGTAGGGGAATACTTTTGGTTGTTGGGACAATATTTAACCCACTACACCACTGACCTACTGACTACACACCCCATCAGTTATGTTTATGTATCTTTCTTTAGTTGGTTAATAAATTACTTTGTAGTTTTAGTCTGTCTCAACCTCTGAGCCGGGTTTGTGACAGAGTTCTGTTCTAATTAGTAGATGCATCGATGAGGAAGAACTCTAAGTTTCAAGTTTTGGTCAATTCAGTTTTTATTTAAAAACTTATTATTTTATTCTTAATTTAAGTCAATAACCAAACTACAGTAAAGTCCTATTAATCAGTATTTAAACATGAACTGATAAAACAGTTCAAGCTATTTCTTTCTGCAACAGTGCAGTACAGTGATGACCATAAAACCATATGAACCGAAATATAAACATAGATTAAACATATTAATATTTTAATGATAAAATGTTCATGTTAAAACATTTACATTTATTCATTTAGCAGAGGCTTTTATCCAAAGCGACTTCCAAGAGAGAGCTTTACAAAGTGCATAGGTCACTGATAACAACAAGATAGCCCCAAAAACATTGTGGGTAGCCAAAACATGAAGCACATATTGTGAACAGCCAAAGTAAGTGCCAAAGGGAAGAACCACAAGAGCATGTAGTTAAACAAGTTACAATTAAACAACATGAATCGTGCATGAATGAAGTGCAAGTGTACCTGTAGAAAAGGAAGCAACAGTAAAAAAAAATATTTCAACAATTTAAATCAGTTACCACTAACCAACAAGAAAACCTGAAGTTGCTTTGTACATTGTGTACATGGAGCAGTGTGTCTTACACAGGAACCTCCACAGTGTTCTAGAGTGTCCCACAAAGAAAGAAAAATGTGAAGTATGGAAAATTGGATTGAAAGTACATCAGAATTATATCCCAATAAATGTATTCACTGAATGATCCGATACACCACACACGTATGTCAAAGACACTTCCTGATTACCTAAATATCTAGCTTCCTGTTTTCCCCCCAGTTTTAGAATGAGAGCCAGTGGATAATCTATGTAACATGTAAGAGACTGCAAACACATAAGAGGGAACAAAGATAAACTCAATCAAAGTGTGTTCATCTCTGTCCTGCCATGGTTTCTCTTTCCCCAGCAAGGTGTCTGACTGCACTGGGGTGTCCATTCATGGTTCCTGAAAAAGACGATCACAATTCAAACACAAATGTACATAGTATACTATCTTGGGTGTTTTATTTTTATGGTTGATCCTGAGTGCAGGAGGGCAATACATGTAGGAAACAATAACAACATCAACTGCATGTAGCTGAGCTCCATTATAGGGTTCTGTACGTCTATTTTTCACCACTAGATGTCACCAGTGACACAGACATAGTTGGACGCACTCTTGGAGAACACATTGATGACACCACAATATTCCGAACATGCAAACTCCAAGGAATTACATCCATCAAATACACACAAGTACTGTAAAATATCATGAAAGAAAGAATGAAAGAGAGAGGACACCACTGTATCAGTTAAATACTGTATGTTAAATATACAGAATATTGTAAAGTGACTTACTGTGAAGTTATTGTGAGAGGATGAGAGCTTCCTGTGAGTTCACGGTATCATAAGAATTCCCGGAAGAGTTAGATCCATCGTCAGAAGCTGCATGGAGAAACAACCAGAGCAGTTCAACTGAGCTGACCAGGAACACACAACTGACATGGAGGTAGTCACACATCATGGATACAAACACACACAATGTTGAACTATCAGAGCCAACTTCAGGCCAACTTTCTTTTTCAAGTTTAAAAAGGATTATCTATGTGATGCACATATACTAGGTATCTGTGTAAAAATAGATATACTGTGAACATAGTACACTGTCTGGATACTTCAGTTTAATACTCACTGTTAGCTGGAGCAAAGCCTGAAACACAGAGATGACACAGCATTATTAATATCACTAGAAGAATGATGATCACTGATCATCCCCACTATGAGCACTAGAGAGATCCACACACACACACACACACACACACACACACACACACACACACACACACACACAAACACACAGACAGATGAAGTGTTCTTCCTCTCTTCTCACCTTTCTTAGCATCCTTCTTCTTCTTCCAGATGACGACTCCACAGACGATGGCGACCAGCAGAAGAACACCAACCACAGCTCCAATGATGAGACCAGAGGAACCAGAACCTTCTGCACCTGTAACAACCAACACAGAACATTCAGACTGCAGCTTGGAGCCTCACATGCTGGTGATGTCACATTCTATGGAGTCATTAGGAAGAGATCAGATGGTCACTCTGAGAAAGAGAGAGCCTTAATATTAAGAACATTCTAGAACTCTGTGTGTTGTCACCAGTAGCAGAGCCCTCTAGGTAGAACACTTCTTAAACATGGCATGGTACCAACAAGGTTCAGGGTCAAATATGTACTCTATGTAAGAAAGTGTTTCTAAGTATGAATAAGGACCAATAATGTATATGAATAAGAAATCGGTAGTGTATATTAGATTTAACTGAACATAGAGATACAACACTAAATAAATTGTCCTAGTCATCCCTCCATCATTCTATCCTCATGTGAGGAAGTACAGTAACAAATGTATATTTGTATTTGTCTTCTCAGCCCTGCTGGTCTCACCTGGGTTGGTCCTTCCAGTGTTTCCATGGTTGGTCTTCACCACAGAGCGCTCCAGTCTGGTGACAAAGTCCTCCTGAACCCCCGAGAGCTGAACCACACACTCATACCTCCTGCTGTCCAGGTCCTCAGGCTTCACTGTCAGGTGAACACTGTTCTGGAAGGTTCCATCCTCGTTGTGGAGAACCTCTCCATGCTCCACATCCTCGTACACCTGTTCTCCATCTCTCCTCCAGAACACCATGACACTTCTGGGGTAGAAGCCTGTAGCGTGGCAGGTGACTGGAGAGGAGGGGCTCTTCTGGAGCAGAGACACAGAGGGGGGGACTGGAGGAAGAGAGATAAATAGATGGAGACAGAGTCTTAAATTAACAAGTCACATTGCCCTCAACAATCTAATTTCTCATGTGTTGACTGCTGTACCTGTCCTCTTCAGAGTGCTCTTCCCATAGTCCACATATTTCTTCAGCCAGTCAATACAGATATGGGTGTAGTAGTTCTCCAAGTACTCAAGCTGAGCTTTGTTATAGTCCCACTTCTGTTTGGTGATGAAGGCCTGCTGCACTGGAGCGATCCATCTCAGGTTCTTCAGATCCAGAGATATAAAGTCCTCACCATCATAACCATCCTGATCATACCCATCTGTAGCTCCAGTCTCCTCATCCCACTCACAACCTAACATCCTCTGGAGTGTGTGTACACCTGAGAGAGAGAGAGAGAGAGAGAGAGAGAGAGAGAGAGAGAGAGAGAGAGAGAGAGAGAGAGAGAGAGAGAGAGAGAGAGAGAGAGAGAGAGAGAGAGAGAGAGAGAGAGAGAGAGAGAGAGAGAGAGAGAGAGAGAGAGAGAGAGAGAGAGAGAGAGAGAGAGAGGACCATTGGTACCGTCCACTGTCTGATAAGATCAGATATGGCACAAACACACAACATCCTGTACACTATGACTTGAAATACGTATTGTACAGTAAAAACTGAGATGTGTAT
Source organism: Osmerus eperlanus (assembly GCF_963692335.1). Taxonomy (NCBI): domain Eukaryota; kingdom Metazoa; phylum Chordata; class Actinopteri; order Osmeriformes; family Osmeridae; genus Osmerus; species Osmerus eperlanus. Next base: position 1,295,175 of record NC_085037.1, read on the forward strand.
TACAAACAGTCCATTTGTCTTTGCCCAAAAACATTTCTCACACTGCATAAGAAAACAACATTCAAGCCTGTAGAATCATCCAAAGCCATTTTAAAGCCATAGAACCCTAAATCTAGTAGCTGGTTAAAACAGAGGACATTTCTGTACTCCACACAGCATGCCATAGTAGGAGAACACACACAACATACATTACTAAGATAAACACACCTTCATTCCATACGGTACAGAAACACAAACAAACAAACCAGAATTTTCCATAGGACAGGAACCTATCTCCTGTTACTGTAGAGAGGCAGCTTGATGGACAGTTACCCCCCTGGACACACTGGTCTATCATGGGGGGGCATACCCATTTTGACTGTATACAGACAGACATCTCTCTTCTACTGATGTCCAAACTGCCAAACTATAACTAACTAACTAACTAACTAACCCTATACCAAAAACAGTTCCAACATGAAACTCCTCACAATAAGTTCTGTCAGTGCTCGGGTGTGTTATCTTCTGGGCCTTTCTGTGTAGAGTTTGCATGTTCTTCCTGTGCTAACATGGATTACCTACACAAAGGACCCCATTAAAAACGTCTAGAACAAATCTCTCTCCTGTCCTGTCCATGACCAAGACATGAAAATGAGCACTTAGACTTGGTCCCTGGGCGACACTGATAGGGCTGCCCACTGCTCCAGGCTGCCCTGGGAGGAAGGACAGCAGGGATGGGACAATGCAGAGAACACTTTCTATGGTGGATACTGCTGTGTATGTGTGCTCCCAGTGTCACCACTCCCTGCATACATGTTTGTGTCACTATTGCAGGATAAATTATGTTTATTTTCCATCAGGACATCTTGCACAATCCCACAAACCTACCATAAGTCTTTCTGTGTCTGTGTACATGTGCTGTAGCTGGGTATCATAGTATCAGTAGACTTCACTCACCTCCACTCTGGTTGAAGCGCACCTTGGCAATATCTATGTTGGCTTTGAAGCTGTGCTCAGCACTGATGGACTCCTGAGTCTGTCTCTCCCAGTACTCAAAACCCTGAGTTTCAGCCATCCAATCCTGACGAGGCGTCTCTCTGCGGATGTTACTGTCGTAGTATGAGATAGGCAGGCCATCCACCAGCCCCACTGTTACAAACTCTGGGAAGTTTGGTATTCCTGAAGTTGCTGTGTAGAAGTATTTCAGCGAATGTGTGGCTGCATAACAAAAATCTTGATTAACTAAAAGAACCGATACATTCATATTCATGTATGTTCCTTCCATTTTTGCATTATAAATATATTATAAAACCTTTTAAATAAAAATATAGATATTAAGTCTTTATTCATTAGCCTAATACAAATGTTTAACATGTAATTGATCCATTCTAACAAAATTAGGCCTTAAAGTACAGCAGCCTGTTGCACCAGCTGTGCGTAAGTTCTTTCTTAGTCTAGGGTGCAAGTCCATACTAAACAAAGTTAGTTAGTTTGATACCAAAGCTGAGACGATGTTTGGTTGCACCACGGTTACGTACGTTTCATCTTAGCTACACTGGCGTAAAGTAGACACTAACCAAAATAATGTCTAGGGTTAGCGTCTAGGGCTAACCCTAACCCTTTCTACAAACAAGAAGTTTCCATGAAATTGAAAGTCAAATATAGACAATTGACAGCTAAACTGTTAAAACAGGATTCCAAAAGACATGGAGGAGGATTAAACCAAATCAAAATCTTATATTTATACACAGATGACTGACAACAAAGCCTGAGAGTTTGACATTTCACAAATGTACCACTGGAGCAAGTGTATCACTACACACTAACATCTCAACAAGGCCACAGTAAACTAATTTAACTGTACATAGTGTAAATCGTAATGGCTGGCTACTGGGATTAACTGATTAACACAGGCAAATGTTCAACAGACATGTCGTCATCAAATACCAAGGCAAATCAAGATTCAGAGGTTGAGACAGAAACAAAGTAATTTCTCCCTCAGATTGTTCCTCATGGTATTCAACCTGTGTAGATGAATTACAACGTACAAGAAAAAACAAAATCTCCATTGACAGCTTAAAAGCCACAGGATCATAAACATGTCATGTAAGACCGTTTGTTCAAAGATTTCTTAAGTCAGTGGCTTGAGGTATAAACAACCCAATACATTCGATACTGTGTATATTGTTTACATTTCGTCATACTTTATATTGATGGTAAAACAATATGGATACAATCATACCTATTTAAGGTTAAAAGATCAGTTTTGTATTCACACACTTTTTTGTTTGATGTTTCATGGTGTCAGCAGCAATAACCACTACACCCACCAAAGGCTAATCAGACAAGATACCACTGTAACCTGATGGATTACATCAAATAGGTTACCTGGATGCTACTTTAAGCAAACTATTGAAATTGTGTATAGTGATAAATAAAATAAACATTTACCATTCAACTATCCACATAGCCTACATAAAACTTCAGTAGTTGTGTAGCTGTAACATAGTGAATTGGGTTCCATTCAAGTCATGAGGCCTATTATAAATTGTGTTTATTTATATATGTAATTTGTAGTTGACCTAACCAGTTACCTTAAAGTTTGATGTAAAGTAAATTAATACTATTCACTCAACGGAGTGATTTTCGTTGAGCTCAGAAAATAGCAACACATTTACATTAAAGGCCTACAGTACAGTATATTTGGCCCTCAAGCTATATAAATCAGGACAATTTAAATATGGATCTGGAAGAAATGCTAAACGTGTTTAAAAAGAGTTCTGCATTTACAAAATGAAAAAGAGGTAGGCTAGATAAAATATGACAGATTATAGTGCCAATATGAATCTAGGCCATGTAGAGGTTAACTGGTTCAACCCTCGACCAGTTTGCTGAATATTGAAAGCAGCCAGTAGGAGCGCATACTAAGAAATCGTCACCAAACTCCAAGCAAAACAATCTCACTGAGGTTACGAGAACCAATCCCCATGTTTTCTGATAAGCAGTACTGTTTTGACAACAACTTAATCACAATGAGGAAATGCTGTATTAATCCATCTTTATCATAAAGCACACGTATTCATACATTTAGGCTTATACACATTTCATACATTTATTATATTATTTATGATTGTCTCTTTATCGGTAATTGAATAAAACTGGAAAGGTAAGAATGATAATGTGTGTTTCAAATTACAAAATGATATAGGCAAGATACAAGTATGAGGTCTAGGCCTACTTCCCAAAAATGACTATATATATATGATTGAGTGATCAGGCACTCACCTGTAGATGCGGGAGATGTAATTAGACCCAACAGATAAACTTCAATTATGAACTTCATGCTGATCGAATGATCCAGCTTTAAAATGTTCCTTTTTAGATTTAGGATTTGTCTGCCGATAGCTGGATAAACAACCTTTTGAGTTCCGCTGGGACTTTCCAATATGCAACTCAAAAGGTTGTTTAGCCAACAAACACAAAAATCCCTTTGACTCTACACGCCGAACGAGACTAGCCTAGCCTACGCAGTACACCCAGTGTGGAAGATGAGGAAGTTAGGCTACATGACTTACCATTTTACGAGAAATCACGTGACATGTCTGAGGGACTGGTCTGACTAGTCCGTGTACCTAACCCTTGAAAATTGTTTTTTGAGGTTATGTATAAATTCAAAACACTGAAGAAGGCCATGGTTTGCCCTTGAGGTGGGCTAATAATGTTTTTGCCTTCACATCTTGAACAAAATTAATAAATTACTTTAAAATAACTTTGCCACGCACATTTATTAACTGATAGGCAAAATGCTGAGCTTGAAAATAAAAGGGAAAGATGACCATGACTAAAATTCACTGAAATAATGCACAGATCCAGCACTGATTTCCATATCAGAAGGTGACCCAAACTGTAGCTTTTAGCATTTAAAATTGCTTAGCATGACTAAGAATATATCATTATTATATTACACATGCACATTTAATCCAAATCCAATTATTACTATTCTGGCTGACAGTGTATGGACAGCTGCCCCATAGCCTAAATGTACAGTTGTGGCCAAACGTATTGAGAGTGACATACATTTTGTGTTCGCCAAGTTTGCTGCTTCAGTTGTTGTGGTGTTGATTTATATTGTTACTCAATTATTGTGCAGAGTGATCAGATGGATTTTAAATAAAAGCTTCATTGGCCCCCCAAAAATGAAATTTATCACAAAAACCCACATTTCACAGTTTTTGGGCCCTGGCATAAAATGACTGCTAACATAATTTCAGTAAGTCATATCATCAGCACAGGGGAAAGTGTGAACTAGTTCTAGCCAGGTTGAATCACGCTATCATTTGCACATACTATTTGCATAATATTGAAAATGTATGTATGTATGTATGTATGTATGTATGTATGTATGTATTCCATAGAAACATTTGAAAACATTTTCCTCAAATACTGAACCAGCAAACTTAGCAAAACACAACATTTGTCACTGCCAAAACTTATGGCCACGACTGTACAGGTGTACATTTAGGCTATGGAAAGATTTCCAATGAACATAGTCTGCCTCCACAGATGCCCTAGTGGGCACATTGTATGGGAGACTGTTGGGCACAGCATCTAATCGTCTTCTTTGGAAAGGGCACCATTTGGGACACTGTCGTGTAGGGGCAGCATAAAGGGCACTTCATAACAGCACCCATTTCCATTGGAAGTAAGGGCACGGGAACAGTTAAATATAGACCATTGTAAGGGCACCTTATAGGGTACTGCATCACATTATCTCTACTATAAAATAACTCATTAAGACATGTTTTAACATTTACAGAGGGCATACTATCATTTATTGCGTTAAGAGGCACTCAAGCATATTTCACAATGTTAATGGCAGACAGTAGGGCACTTGGTCTCATTTTTGCCACTCTATAGGGCATTTTAGAAACACTTTTGGAGGAACACCCCCCAGGTCTCTAAAATATAAGTTTAACATGTTACTGTAATAAACACAAACTTCCTGATACTCACTTGTGATTGGTGAAGCACAGAGGTCTCATGCTTTTGTTGCCGAGGAGTTAGATTCATCATCAGAGGCTGCATGGAGAAATGAAGCTTGCGCAAGTTCAGTCAGGCAAGACCGATCCCTGCACTCGGGCTTAATCGTAGTGTACACTACTCACTCCCCCCGCTAAGAACGCCCTACCTTCCCCCATTCCCTGGTCGGGCGGTCACTGGGGTTCAGGTCGATTAGCGCTCCCGCTATCAATTAATGGCGTCACATGATCCGTGCCTTTAAATATGATTCTCTCCCTGTGTAGTTTGTCCATGCTATCAAGTGTACGACCCTCCCCCACCCCGTCGCTACCCGGTTCCTGTCTCAGTCTTCGGCTGCCGCCACCGCCACCAGTGTCTGGACTCCATGGGGGATTCTTCTTCGGGCGTTGGGCAGGCGCCCGTTGATCTATATAATTCCCCGTGGGGTTCAAGCTCCAAACACCATAGTACATTTATTATTCTGTAATAAACATCTTTCACTCATCCCAGGTCTCTCCTGATTGAAATAACCAGAGCAGCTCAACTGAGCTGACCAGGAACACACAACTGGCATGGATGTATGCACACATCATGGATACACACACACACACACACAATGTTGAACATGATATGGAGTATGAATATTTGGACAGTGACCCCATTTTCATAATTTTGGCTCTGTACTCCACCACAATGGATTTGAAATGAAAGAACAGAGATGCAATTAAAGTGCAGACTTTCAGCTTTAATTCAAGGGGTTGGGCAAAATATTGTATGTAACGTTTAGGAATTGCAACCATTTTCATACATGGCCCCCTTATTTCAGGTGCTCAAAAGTAATTGGACAAATGAACATAATCATTAATAAAATGTTCATATTTAATACTTTGTCGAGAATACTCTGCTGGGTTTCCTCCTTTGTGATGCTTTGCCAGGCCTTTACTGCAGCTGTCTTCAGTTGTTTGTTCGTAGGTCTTTTTGCCTTCAGCAAGTGAAATGCATGCTCGATCGAGTTGAGATCAGGTGATCGACTCGGCTCAATCAAATGCAGAATATTCCACTTCTTTGCTTTAAAAAACTCCTGGTTTGCTTTTAGGTCATTGTTCCATCTGCAAAGTGAAGCGCCATCCAAACAACTACTGAATTTAGCTGAATCTGTGCAGACAATATTTCCCTATACACTTCATCCGGCTGCGTCTGTCTCATCATCAATAAACACTAGTGTCCCAGTGCCATTGGAAGCCATGCATTCTCATGCCATGACGCTGCCTCTACCGTGTTTTATAGATGTAGAATCGGATCACGAGCCGTTCCAAGCCTTCTCCATACTTTTTTCTTTACATCATTCTGGTACAGTGAGATCTTTCCTCTATCCAAAGAGTGCTGTTACAGAACTGAACTGGCTTTTTTAGAAGTTTTTTTCTTATCTGGACTTTTTATTCTTGAGATCATATTCTGGTGAACCCTCTGTATTTGCTCTTGTGAAGTCTTCTCTTTATGGTAGACTTGGATAATGATATGCCTACCTCCTGGAGAGTGTTCTTCACTTGGCTGGATGTTGTGAAGGGTTGTTTTTTCACAATGGAAATGATCCTGTGATCATCATCATTAAGCACTTTGGCTTCCCCTGTGGTTTTTTAAATGTGCTATATAAATAAAGTTGATTGATCATCCACCACTGTTGTCTTCCCAGGACATCCAGGCCTTTTTTGTTGTTGCTGAGCTTACCAGTGTGTTCTTTTTTCCGAATGTACAAAACTGTGGATTTGGCCACACCTAATGTTTCTACTATCTCTCTGATGGATTTTTTTTTTTGTTGCAGGCTAATCATGGCCTGTTTGACATTGAGAGCTCCTTTGACCGCATGTTGTGGGTTCACAGCAAGTTTCCAAATGCCACACCTGAAATCAACTACCTACAGACCTTTTACCTGCTTAATTGATGAATACATAATAATATATAATTGGAATAATATTTTATTCAAATATTTTCTGTTCTATCTAGCAGCTCTAGCTAACCCAGCAAAGACAGGTCTAGAAATATAATTTAGGCCTACTAATTATGCTAGAGCCATATTTTTGCAGGGGTTGGCAGTCCTATGACACGATAGAAAACTTTTCGAGGTAGACTTGAGTAGAACCTCTGAAAATGCCACGTTTTTGCAATCCTGCCAGCACATCGAACTTTTGGGTGATAAGACCGTAGCTCCATCCGCTTCTGACTAGTGCAGGATCAGACACTGTGGATAAAGCATAATTGCGCTTTATAAAATTGTTGTAAACAACATAATTCAATTAGATAGGGGGATACTATCAAATCTGGCAACCCTGTATGTTGTATCCGACCCATGGATATGTTGCTGTAGCTAGCAGTACCCGGTTGAACATGGCTACCGTAGTACTGTAAAATGATCTCTAAACTCTGCCTTCTTTCTTTCTCTACATGAACGAGAGAGAATTATTTCGAGCTGTGTATTTGGGAGAGTTTTTGCCTTTTCACAGAGGTGGCAATTGAGTGCTGGTTTTGTCAACATCTATTCTGTCTACTGTACCAGTACTACTGTTAGTAGTTCGTAACTAGCGAGTACGTGTGACAAGGAGGCAAACTCGCAGGCCAGCTGTACGTCAAATCCGTGGGGTGAGTGTGGCGAATTTGAGCAGCAGCAGTCCCAAAATGAAGGCTAAATTCTTGTTTCGCTTGTCATGACACTTGCCTATGCATCTATGCGTCTTTTGCATAGATTGCATAAATAATTCACATCGATTTTTTTTTCAACGACCTGCGTAGCCAGGATCCTCCAAACGCAATCCAGCAATCACGCAAATATTACACTTTATATAACGACAAAACAATCAACTGAAGTCATAATTCTTGACCCACTACTCAATCAATGAATAATACATTCAGACGGGGTCTTAACCCCATACATTTAAGCTACATATCCTATTATCCTCCCGCCCTAACCCTAAACCCAATACTGTCAACTAGCGTAGCGTTTAATGCAAGCTTCTGTGTTTATCCCCAGTTTTTAGCTTGTTGCGATCTCTATACCACTCAAGATGGCTGCCCCCGTCAACATCCAGAACCCCAGTAAGAGCTGGGAGCTGAGCCTGTACGAGCTGCACAGGAGTCCTCAGGTATGAGACTGACTCGAGTCATTACTGGAAATGGCAAATAATTTGGCCCTAATTTGTTCCTCACAGCCATCCAATGTCAAGGTCATACGTGATACGTGTCATTGCCAAGACAGTGTTATGGAGGAGAGTAGACAAGGAAAATTAAACCCATCGGTATCTGTAAGATGTTTCTGACTGGAACATATGTCCCCCAACCCCCCCACCTGTAGGAGGCGATCATGGACGGCACAGAGATCGCGGTGTCTCCACGCTCCCTCCACAGTGAGCTGATGTGTCCCATCTGTCTGGACATGCTGAAGAACACCATGACGACCAAGGAGTGTCTTCACCGCTTCTGCTCCGACTGCATCGTCACCGCGCTCCGATCAGGGTCAGCACGCGCACACTCACACAAACTAACATGCTCACAGACACACACACACATGCTCATGCACACAAACTGACATGCTCACACACATGCTCACACACACACGCTGACGCACACAAACTGACACACACACACACACAGTCAAGTGTGACAGCCACACATTCAAGCATATGGGAAAATGCCATAAACGAAAGGACTCTAAAATGGCATATCGTCACACACACACAATCAACCCCCCCTCGTTCCCTCCTCCCTCCAGAAACAAGGAGTGCCCCACCTGCAGGAAGAAGCTGGTCTCCAGACGTTCCCTGAGGCGGGACTCCAACTTCGACGCCCTCATCTCCAAGATCTACCCGAGTCGGGACGAGTACGAGGCCCACCAGGACCGGGTGCTGGAGAGGCTGAGCCGGCTCCACAACAAGCAGGCCCTCAGCTCCTCCATCGAGGAGGGGCTGCGCATGCAGGCCATACACAGGTACGGGGGGGGGCCGGAGCTCAGCGGTAGAGTGTTAGACTGCGGATCAAGGTTTCAGAGGTTCAAATCCTCCCCCTCGTACATCGCTTTGGATGAAGGCGTCTGCTAAATGAATACGTTATTAGGGTTAGGGAGGGGGAGTTGTGGGAATCTGGAGAAGTTATATTGGAGCTTTTCTGAGAGTTGTTTTTGCTGGCCCATCCTCCATCTCTCTTCCTGTCTCCCCCTCTCCTCTCCTCCTTCTCTGTTCCAGTATCCCCCACCTCTCCTCCAGTTTTCCCTCTCCTCTGTCCCCCTCTCCATCCGTCTCTTCCTCTATCACCTTCTCCTCAATCGCCTTCTCCTCCATCTATGGAAAGTGCTCAGTGGTGCATTGAGGCTCGAAAAACCGATGGTTCTGCACAGTAGAGTGACTCGCTTGCTACTTTCCCCATTTCGGATTTGTTTCAAACATAGCATATTCAGCAAACAATATTCTACGAAAAAGCTAGTATTTTGAGGCAGGTCCTAAAACAGAATCTTTGGGGGGGGAATAGTTTTGGATATTATGATTGAAGTGAATCACCAGAGCAAGCCAGTTGCCAAAACTGAAGTACAATACCACCAAGATCCATCTGAGCCTTTGCTTCAAGACGAGGAGCTGGGGGTGGGGGCTTGCTATCCTCTATCCCCCTCTCCTCCATCCGCCTCTCCCCACCATCTAACTCTTCTGCCTCTCTCCCCCACCAAGGGCTCAGCGAGTGCGTAAACCGGCCCAGGAGAGCGACAACACCACCTTCAGCGGGGGAGAGGACAACGGCGACGCACGCTCCCACCTCTCCCACGACTCGGCCCCCTCGCATACGCCCCTGCCCCCCAGCCACACCCCCTCTGAGGCGGGGCCCAGCCGGAACCCCAAGCGGCCGCGAGTCTCCGACGAGTCTGGCCCAGAGGCGGACCGCACCAGCCCCACCCCTCCACTGCGCCGCCACAAGGAGGGGCCCGCCTCGGAGATCGAGCTGGTGTTCAGGCCACACCCTCTGCTGGTGAATTCGCAGGAGTACAGTCAGACCAGGTGAGGGCTCTGTTGCTGGGAGAAGACCAACATTGACCACAGTGGGATAGATGGTTCATGAACAGCTTTTGATTGACGCAAATAAAAAAAATCTTTATGCTTTATTAAAAGCAAAAATCTGATGATACAACAGACAACAAGAATGGTCCCGGTATCAATAGAGGCTCTTTAAATATCCGACATTACATAAAAACAGTAGATACAATTCAATTTTAGAGACGTTTCGGTAGAGACTAGGAAAAGCTGTAGCGTTACAGCATTATTGTGTGTGTTTGTGTCTCAGATATGTGAAGACCACAGCCAACGCCACCGTGGACCACCTGTCTAAGTACCTGGCCCTGCGCATCGCACTGGAGGAGAGGCAGACTGACGGCCAGAGAGACAGTGCCGGGGCGGAGGGAGGAGGGGAGGCAGGGGGAGAAGAGAGAGGAGGAGGTGGAGGAGGAGAAGGGGCAGGCCTGAGGAACGTCAGTGAGAAGCAGTACACCATTTACATCACCACGTCTGGAGGACAGTTCTCGGTGAGTTGGCACGGCGACCGTGCACTTCTGACTGGAGCTCTGATCCTAAGATGTTCTTCCCTTCTTTTTTAAATCGTCCGCCCTGTTCACCTCTTCCTTCCCCTCAGACTCTGAATGGCTCCCTGACCCTGGAGCTGGTCAATGAGAAGTACTGGAAGGTGAGGAAGCCTCTAGAACTCTACTATGCCCCCACCAAGGACCAGCCCCAGCAGCAGCCCCAGCAGACGCCCCCCCAGCAGAGAGAGGGCTGAGGCCCATTTTATTCTCTTTAACCCAGGTCTGATCGTTTTACCTACGAGTAACCTTGTCTAGTCTCCTATAGGTTAGTCATTGATGGGGACTCATTTTCAGATATTCTTGTGTGTTCAGTGTGTAATTAAATTGTCTCTGTATTAATTAGCTTTGATATGACAACATGACCATGTCTATTTATGAATTGTATATTTCCTGATGTGACTGAAGCACTTTTGCAAAGTGCAAAGTAAACATGTGACTGGTTGATGCATTTGTATTTTCTACTCAGCTTACTTAGCAAGGCGTTCAATGTAACGCCTTGCTAAGTAAATATATATATATATAGTGTTTCCCCTACCATTATATTAGGGGGGCGCCCCCGCCCCCCAACGGCAGCCCCCACCCCCCCTAAATATAGCGCCTGATCACAAAATAAGTAATTTAAGGTTACCTTTCCTATAAAACAGGTCTATAGCTTGCTCTTTTATTAAACAAACTAAATGGCCTTATGCCGTCGTGTAAATAAGAAATAACATGTCATTTCTGTCTCTACCTGGTCGTCGCCTAAAAAAAAGCTGTAAACGTAGGGGAAACACTGATATATATTAAAACAAGCTCAACACCAGTTGAAGAATATTCAAGTTTTGTCATCATTGACAAAAGTAAACCTTAACTGGTAACTTTCTGGAACATTTCATCATAATCCAATCGGATCATGGACCAGCTGTTAAGTAGCTACTCAGTAACACCAATTACATCCAAGATATAAAACACAATTACATTTAGCTTTTTCCAGAGTCTGTATAGTCAGCTCTTATGCACCTTCTATGTTATCCTGACGTATAAAAAATGCTTTTATTACCTGTTTTTGATACAATCTTTGTAATATGTAATTTAAAAAAAAACTATCCATTTCACTTTGAGCTACCATTCTTCAGTGTTGTGTATGAGCCCACTGAGTTGCAGCACAATAAACTAAAGCTCTCAGACCAAACCTTTGTCATACTTGAAACTTATCATCCACCATACAGGAGTTGCAAACATTACAAGTTGGTAAGAGGATGTTGTTGCAACACCAATGAAGAAATAAAGATGAGCAGACTAGCAGCTGTGAACTGTGGCGTTTTTATTGACACAAAAGGGAGCAGGGAAACGGTTTACTTCTTCTTGGACACACCCACGGTGCGACCACGGCGACCGGTGGTCTTGGTGTGCTGACCGCGCACGCGCAGACTGGAAGAGAGGAGAGAGGAAGTCAGCCATGTACTTTTTTAAACACAACGATCACCAGCCAAACAACCGATTGACTGTAGAAGTCTGGATTTCATGTTCGATGATCATCCCAGTCATCAGAAGCTGTACATTAGGGCTGGGCAGTATGGCCTAAAATGTATATCACCGTATCATTTTGAAGTACAGACGGTAACTGTATACATCATGATATTCGTTTTTCTTCAATTCTAGTCGGCTAGTCTACCCAACTCGGATTTGGATGCGGTACGGCAGGTGTCACGTGTAGATTTTTTTTTTACAGTGCTTTGCCATGGAAAAAGCACTAGCTAGTGGTCTAGCTTTCAACAGTACGTTTAATGGGATCACAAGAAAACTTAGTTCAATATTTTTCATTGAGCTAGATAAATCGATTATGTTGGCCTACAATAAACATTTCACAATTCTAACTAACCTGGCATCTTTGCTTGCATGGCTACACTCTTCCATGCTGAATTTGACATTCAAGTCTTTGAAGGCCAAATATCGAATGTTGTCGTAAAGCCCGAAAACGATGCGCAAGATTGCTTGCTACGTTTGCAATATTTGTGTTAAACCTCTGTATGGTAATTTTACGCCGTGCCTGGGTCTGGCAAATTTGATTTCTGAAAGGCTCTACCGCGGTTACACGGTATAGTCAAACCCATATCGTAGGCCAAATTAATACCGGGTTATGTCTATACCGTTCATACCGCCCAACCCTACAATGTAGAGTGTGGGCCGTAACACAGGGTCACAGTAGAGCTACACTCAGCTCCATGGGGAACAGGCAGCATTTACGAGCGGAAATCTCACCCCCAGAAGTGCCTGAGCCCACGGTGGGCTCGGATCTTCTTCAGCCTCTCAAGATCTTCTCTCAGCTTGTTGTCCAGACCGTTAGCAAGGACCTGCAACACAACAACAGCCGTGAGGACACGGGTCCTAACAGAACAATACTGCTGATCCAGACTTTCGCTTGTGGGAATGACAAACCGAAATCACGGTTGTGCGCTGAAAACAAGTCTGGGTTTTTGTACAAAATAACACCTCTCAAGACTAAGGTCAAATAAGATGCGTGGCTGTCTCACGTACCTGGCTGTACTTGCCATCCTTGACGTCCTTCTGTCTGTTGAGGAACCAGTCAGGGATTTTGTACTGGCGAGGGTTCTGCATGATGGTCACGACTCTCTCCACCTGGCAACAGAGGCAGTGGAGTGAGGGACATGCCGACAGTGACCGCAGCAAGCAGCCAATAGGAAGAGCTGCAGCGATACAGATGGGGCTGGCGTAGAGCGGAGGCCATTACACAGCTCCCAGCTTCGCTTTGAGATTGGACTCGTGCTTACAGCATGAACACCAGCAGACATTTCGTCTCGTTTTACACAGAAGACACCTTTCTGCTATTTAAAATCAAGGCTTCCGTTTAGTTCATATGCCAAGCTGCTTAGCGTGTACAGTGGTCTCCTAAGTCTCCAACATGGCCACCATCACACCTGGCAGAAGGGCCATCGACGCAACTACATGTGGACCAGGAGCGTGACCCGCAGGTCACGACAACATGACCTGGGCAAGGGGACGTGGGTCATCTGGCTGGAACAACCTACGGCTGGATGTTCCCTCACCTCATCATCAGTCAGCTCTCCAGCCCTTTTGTTAAGGTCAATATCAGCCTTCCTCAGGACCACATGAGCATAGCGTCTGCCGACACCCTAGGAGGAAAAAACACAACCGTTACTCCCAGTCTGGGCCTGCTGGCCAACACTTGTTACCTCCTGAACATCAAACGGTGGCCAGGAAGATGAGATCTACATGTAGTATGGTAACAGTAACTCTTTACAAGTCAACATGTTGTACCGTTGCGAGTCTTTACCTTAATGGCAGTGATGGCGAAGGCAATCTTCCTCCGACCATCGATGTTCGTGTTGAGAACACGAAGAATGTGCTGGAACTTCTCGGGGATGACCAAAGACTGGAGACAAAAGGACAAGCGGTAAGTGATGGGGTAACTTTGGACAAGTATTTCATAGGTAGCTGGGGAACTTGCTGACTAAAGTTAAGTTGCCCATTGGCTAGCAACATTAATGCTTTGCGAAAATAAATGTCAAGAACCTACAGGCTGCACAGGCAAACACGTCCACTAACATGTTGGTAAGCATGGAACATCACTTTATAGATTATCTATTATTAATGAAGCTAGCTAGCTAACAATCTAACTAGCAACCTAGCTGGTGGCAGTATCGCAAAACAATGCATTCAACCGCTGCTCTAACAAATGCCACGAAACTAGACGTCAAGCACATAACACAAGGATCATGACAGCAGCACCAAGTTATATTATTCATGTTCCTTTCACATTTTATTACAAGTATACATGGCATGGTCGGCGCGGGCAAAGGACTTTGCCTAAGCATTGCCTAACTTAGTGCATTTACATCAATATCCTCCCCCAATTGTAAGTACATTTAAACTCGGTTCATACAATTACAATACCAAGAAACTAATATTCGTTTTAAAAAATCCTAACTGTTGCTTGTAAGCACGATGAACGCAGATTTTTTAAATTGTTTCGGTACATAAATTTCTCCCTCACCATCTTGGAAGCAGGTTCCGAGCGAAGAGGAAGTGGAAGTCATCTCGCGATGGTTTATGTCATTTTCACGAAAGATCACATAGGAAGTGATTCCAACAGTTGAAACTGGTCCGACAGACAACACATAATACAAAAAGATAACTGTCTCAGTGTATCGATAAAAAAAATATATTATATACAGTATCCTTCAACCTTTTTCTTTACATTTTCGAAAACCATCACTTTTTAATGGGGACGATATAGGTTACACACTTTAGTTTTGAACGTAACTCTGCGTTCTAGTTGTAGCCTACTCCTTGCTTCGACTTCGTAAATATGGCAACACCTTGTATCAATAGTAAGGGGAAACTGTAGTTTATTGTTTATTTGTGCAATTCTGTATATCTGTGGTTACTGTCTAACTGCTGTCTGTGGACACCCTTTGTTGAAATACCGCGTTAACGGTTAAGTTAATGCGAGCCTATTTTGCATTAATTTGAGCTCAAATACTATTATATTAGGCCTACTAGTTATATTAATCACTTTTTATAAAATACATTTCACGTTTCTTTACGTTTTTTTGGACATACTTTCACTTATAATAATAAGTGAAGTGGATCGGCAATGAGGCCGAAGAAGCCAGTCAGCGACGCCATGAAGAGACACTTGCACAACTCAGGTCTGCACAGCAGGGCTTTGAAGCATTGATGTCCAGGTTGTTGGACAAGCTACACCAAGTGCCAGGCTAGAAACCTAGGTGTCATATTTGACTCTGACCTTAATTTTGAAACTCATATACATCTATAAGATATGCATGCTCTCAAGATATGCACCCAGTAGATCCCTGAGGTCTGCTGGCACTGAACTCTGTGTAGCCCCCCCCCCCCCCCCCGTGCTAAAAGTTATTATGCAAAAACAATTACACCCTCAAGACAGTGTACATAGCTTCTAAAGAAATTGTATGCACTGGCTGTAGACTTAAAATACAAAAACATAAAGATGCTAAAGATGGAACTGGTTATCCAACAACTCAAGTCAATATTTTTTTTCCCACTAGGGGAAATTTGTTTGTAGACAGGTATTAAAACACATTCAATCCATCATAAATACTACATAAACAGCATACCTGACACCACACAGAGACAACACAATACAGTACAGTACAAGGATTACTTCATCTTGAAAACCCAGAAATAAGTTCTGTCAATGAATACTTAATGCCATTCATTTATGCAAATTTAGCCTCCCAATAGCAAAACAAACAAAAGAGTCCCCAAATCTTTTTGTTCTGTGGGTGGGAGCTCTATACCTTCTTCCTGAAGGCAAGAGCTCAAACTCCGCCTTCAGGGGATGGTCAGTACAAGCCGATATGGCCTGGGTCTTCCTTACGACCTGCCTAACATAAAGCTCAGAGAGCTGAACTTGGTTTACCCCAATGACTTTACTGGCCACTCTGACAAGCCGATCAAGCCTGTTCTTATTAGCCAGATTCAGATTCCCAAACCATACCACAACACGAAATGTCAGCACCGACTCAATAAACGTTCTATGAAACAGCGGAAAACTAGAGAAAGATGCTAATTTAACAGCCACAATCAAGACAAGCACACATGATCTTTGGGTTTTTGACATTGGGTTTTTGTAATTGTATGCCTTCTCCCCCAACAGGCAGTTTAAAATATAGCCTCCAAATTGTGACTTGTATAATCTACAAAGGCAGGTCTCAACATGTCAATAACCTGGCAGTGTATGAAGTTAGAAATCACCAACTACTACAATAGTTAAATGAAAGAGGGGGAAGTTTCAAAACCATAAAAAGGTAACCAAAGCCTTAAGAATTGGAATGTAATGCTATCCAAAATGATTTACATACATGTCTCTTATAACCCTGCCTGTTTCATTGCCTTCAAAAATGAAGGAATTTGAAGGAATTGCTCTATGGAACAGACAGATAATAACTGAGAACCAATGAGAACAAGTCAGACTAGCTTACATAAACCTGGTTCCTATTGGACCATATGTAGGTGGGCTCACATTCTGTTTTCCTACTGGTCCATATATAGAGATTGATACGGTGGCCTGAATGAGAGAGGTAAGGTGAGACACTGGTAAAGGAGGAAGTAGAAATATTTTGCGCAAGATCCAATTTCTGACTACATTAATCTGTAAGGCTGATTCTAAAACTGAAAAACCGACTTGAAAGTAAGTAATTCTACAATATTATTTCACAGTATCAATTTGCACATACAGTAACAAAGAAGGTGATGTTCCAGAGTTTTCTAAGAAAAGGTGAAGTTGCCTTTTTTTTCTTAGTCTTATGGACAAATTTATTCAACTAATATGATCTAAAAAGACCAAGATAACTTTTATTGTTTAACTTAATTAATTAATTAACTTAATTGTTTGGTTACATTTACATTTATTCATTTAGCAGACGCTTTTATCCAAAGCGACTTCCAAGAGAGAGCTTTACAAAGTGCATAGGTCACCGATAATAACAACAAGATAGCCACAAAAACATTGCGAGTAGCCAAAACATGAAGCACACATTGTGAACAACCAAAGTAAGTGCCAAAGGGAAGAACCATAAGAGCATGTAGTTAAACAAGTTACAATTAAACAACATGAACCGCTATAAGTGCAAGTGTACCTGTAGGAAAAAAAAACAAGCAACAATAATAAAACAATATATCACAGCGAGTACAAAAATTTTAAATCAGTTACCACTAACCACAAGAGCAACAAGTCTCTAAGCAAGAGTCATTGTGAACCTTGAGGAAACTAACATCGGGTCAAGCGAACCATTCCTAATGCTTCCGTTGTACTCCCGGAACGAGTGCGTCTTGAGCCTTTTCTTGAAGGTGGAGAGACAGTCAGTGTCTCTGATGGAGGTAGGGAGTTGATTCCACCACTGGGGGGCCAGACAGGAGAAGAGCTTGTGTTGGGACCGGGCAGTCTTGAGCGGTGGGACCACCAGGCGGTTGTCTGAAGAAAACCGTAGGTGACGGGTGGGGGTGTAAGGCTGCAGGAGAGACTTGATGTAGACAGGTGCAGTCCCGTTCACTGCTTGGAAGGTCAGTACCAGGGTCTTGAATCTGATACGGGCCATGATAGGTAGCCAGTGGAGAGAGATGAGGAGCGGGGTAACATGGGAGCGTCTGGGTAGATTGTAGACCAGGCGGGCCGCTGCGTTCTGAATCCTCTGAAGAGGGCGGGTTGCCCATGCTGGGAGACCAGCAAGCAGCGAGTTGCAGTAGTCCAACTTGGAGAGGACAAGTGCTTGGACTAGCAGCTGGGTGGAGTGCTCAGACAGGTATCTCCGGATCTACCGGGAGACTGCAGCAATGTGGGCCGTGAGGGAGAGCTCGTCGTCCATGATAACCCCAAGGTTCCTGGCAGAGGATGAAGGGGTCATCGTCGCAGATCCCAGGGTGATTGAGAGATCGTGGGAGATGGAGGGTTTAGCCGGGATCATGAGAAGTTCTGTTTTGGCGAGGTTCAGCTGGAGGTGGTGCTCGGTCATCCAGGCGGAGATGTCTGTGAGGCAGGCCTCAATCCTAGCTGAGATCCCCGGATCGGTCGGGGGGAACGACAGGTACAGCTGCGTGTCGTCAGCGTAGCAGTGGTAGGAGAAGCCATGGGAGGTGATGATTGGTCCAAGTGAGGTGGTGTACAGAGAGAAGAGGAGGGGTCCAAGGACGGAGCCCTGTGGGAACCCCAGTGGAGAGCTGGGGGGGCCTGACAGTTTGCCTCCCCAGGTGACCTGGTAGGATCTTCCCGACAGGTAGGATGAGATCCACTGGAGTGCAGTGCCAGTGATGCCCATCTCAGAAAGTCTGGAGAGCAGGATCTGGTGGTTAACCGTATCAAACGCTGAAGAAAGGTCCAGCAGAACGATGACGGATGACCTGGAAGCCGCTCTGGCAGGGGAGTGGTGACTGACAGGATGGCAGTTTCTGTGGAGTGGCCAGTCTTGAAGCCCGATTGGTTGGGGTCAAGCAGGTTGTTCTGAGAGAGAAAGTTTGACAGTTGGTTAGATACATTAATACGTTAATTGATTGTTCTGCCTTCTCTGCTTCCTCTCTGCTTTACAAACTGCATTTTCCGGTTTCACTTGGTGATTTCCACAGAACTCAGTCTGTTGTTTTGGCAATAATCTTATAGCAAGAGATTATAAAACAAGCCTATTGTGAGAAGAATATGTTTAAAAATAAAAACGACATTTAATGTGGTGAGTTACAGTGAAAAGCATCAAAAGCATGGCGAGTATGTATAATACTTGTTTCAATAATGTTGATCTACTGTACTACATCATACATCGCAAAGCACCTTGTTTGTGCATGTTTCCACCTGCTGCACAAACCAAGTAAACTTGGCACAATTTCATTTCATACCAACCCCGAACATAATGAAAAAGACAGACTTACCAACACACAAGACTACAACACATTTTAAAGGCAGTGTAGGTAAGGTGTTTTTGAGAAGCACGTTTTGTCATATTTGCTCAAATAAATGTCACATCCTGATAGCAATCAATCAAATGCTCTGACAGTAAAATAAAATAAATCGGATATCTGTGGCCCATCGCAGGACTGTAGTAAACACACCTAATCATTGTGTCGGACCGAATGCAAGGATTGGACGAGGTACTTTTGCCTGTTGCCCTCCTGGGAGTAGTCAGGCAGTAGTACATGTGTTTTGAGGGACTGGCCATGAGGGGAGGGGGTGGGATATTTTGGGTTGGATACTTTCAAACTCAATCCAAAATGGCTAGTTTTGCAAAACTTACCTAACTTGCCTTTATGTGTGAATGAAAATGAGTTAAGTGGCAAACAAATTACACATAACTGTCTATGTGACAATACTTCTGTGCTGGATATGTCTAGAGTGTTTTAACATACTCAATAGAAACATCTATTGTCACTCATAGTCTACCATAGAACCATAGTCTACATGATTCACTCTCTCCAGGAATCTACAATGGCTACAAGTAATGCGGAACACCTGTTGAGAACTCTGGATCAACTAGGGGAAAACAATCTGAAGAGGTTTCAGTGGTACCTGCAGAATGAAGTGGATGGGTTTAATCCCATCCCAAAGAGCAAGTTGGAGAAAGCTGACAGACCAGACACAGTGGATAAGATGGTGGAGTCATACGGACTTGAAAGAGCTCTGAAGATCACTGTGAAGATCCTGGGGAAGATTCCACAGAATGATCTTGCTGAGTCGCTGATGAAAAACTGTTCCATGGGTATTTAAAATCTATGTGTTTATCAGATTGAATACTGTATCAAACTGGATTGTACGTAATATTCAGAAATATATTGTCTTCACTGCTACAGATACAGTGTAGAGGAGATGTTGCCCTCCTTCCTGTGTCTGAAGTTACTGCATGTGTATATCATTTAGGACAGCAGACGACTGACACCATTCTCATAACTAAATAAGGTGACATTGGTGGTAGTCCCGCTTGCTAACACCAACCCCAGTCCAACACAGGACAGGAAACACAGTACAGATACAGACAAGGACCGCGTTTCCCAGATTCGTTAAGAAGCGCTTAACGCTAAGAGCTTCTTAGGAGCGTTCTACGAATCTGGGAAACCCACAGCTCCATAGAGTGTAAAACCTGAGAATATCAGACAGTGCAGCCCTGACTCTTCCTGTCTTCTCTCTCCTCACAGATGTCAGTGGTGCTGAGGAGGCTGGTGAGAACACTTCAACTTCTTGCCTTCCTCAGGTAGTCCAGGGTTCTTCCAACCCGACTGAGACTGGAGACCATGAACTGCCTAGTGGAAACCCCTTAGAGTATGGTAAATAATCGGACTGATTATTATCTTCTGATATCTACTGCTAATTTAGAAAGAAAGAGTTGATGGACAGAGTAAAGGGCATTACATTTGGCAATAATTACAATATAGACACCCTACTAAATTCTAATAACTTAGAACAACTTTTTCATAATTAAGTGAAACTTTAACCTTATGATGAAGCTACATATTAGGAAAATCAATATTAGTCTGCTAATTCACTTTCCAAATAGGTATACCTTTATTTTATTTTAATGATATGAATGAAATGAAAATGATTAAACGGTTGAGTTCACATCTATATGTTCTTTCTGTAGATGAATATGCAGAAAAGATCAAATACAACAAACGCAAACATCAACTACAACTCAAATCAAAGTACGAAGAAACAGTTGATAGAATGAAACAGCATGGCAAGAAAGTCCTCCTTGACAGCATCTTCACAGAGCTCTACATCACAGAGGCTGGAGGTGGAGAGGTTAATCACCAACATGAAGTGCGACAGATTGAGGCAGAATACAGGAAGATTAGAGGGTCAGAAAAAACAATCACATTCAACAACATCTTTAAATGCCCACGTGAACGAAACAAACTTATCAGAACGGTTCTGACCAAGGGAATTGCTGGAATTGGCAAAACGTTTTCCTCGCTAAAGTTCACTCTAGACTGGGCAAACGGAAATGAAAATCAAGACATTGACTTCATTTTTCCACTCCCTTTTCGACAGCTAAATTTGTTCAAGCAAGAGAAGCACAACTTGATTGATGTCATTCATAAATGCTTCAAAGAAATGGAGAAAGAGCTTCTCGCTGCCATTTTCACAGAAACACAAGAAAACAAGAAAAACCTGAAAGTTCTATTTATCTTGGATGGTCTTGATGAGTTCCAGATAAACCTCAACTACGAGAAGTATGAAAGCTGTGATGTTGTCACAGAGCCGAAGTCCATTGATGTGCTACTAACAAATCTGATCATGAAAGATCTGCTTCCTTCTGCTCTCCTATGGATAACGTCCCGACCTGTCACAGCCAATCAGATCCCCTCTGAGTGTGTTGACCTGGTGACAGAGGTACGAGGGTTCAATGAGAAACAGAGGGAGGAGTACTTCAAGAAAAGATGCAGTGATGAGAAAGCCAAAGCAATCATCTCACACATCAAGCAACCCTCATCAAAGAGCCTCTACATCATGTGTCACATACCAGTCATCGCTTTCATTATTGCAACAGTTTTAGAGACCCATGGAGAAAAAGAGTTGCCCAAGACTCTGACTCAAGTTTACATACTCTTCCTGGTTGATCAAGTCAGAAAGATGAACGTGAAGTATAATAGAAAAGCTGAGTCTGACGCACCCTGGGACAAAAAAGACATTAAGATTATTCGATCACTAGGGAAACTGGCGTTCAAACAACTGGAAAAGGGCAACCTGATTTTCCATGAGGCAGACCTGAGAAAATGTGACATTGATGTCCAAAGAGCTGCAAACTGCTCTGGAGTGTGCACAGAAATATTTTCTGAAGATAAATGGGGTGGTGAAGAGAAGGTGTACTGCTTTATCCATCTGACCATCCAGGAGCTTTTTGCTGCTCTGCATGTGTTTCTGTCATTCCGTAATGACAATGTGAATTTAATGTCAAAACATTTTTACAATAGATTAACCTTCCTCCAATCACCTGTCAGATTCTACAAGAGTGCTGTGAACAGAACCTTAGAAAGTGAGAATGGACAGCTAGACCTGTTCCTCCGCTTCCTCCTTGGCCTCTCAATGGAGTCCAACCAGGAACTCTTGACAGGTCTACTAATAAGGAGAAGAAGCAGCGCACAGAGCCTTGAGAAAACAGTCAAATACATCAATAAGAAGATCAGAGAGGATCCCTCTCCAGAGAGATGCATGAATCTTTTCCACTGTCTAAATGAACTGAATGACCGTTCTCTGGTGCAGAAGATCCAATACTACCTGAGCTCAGGAAGTTTCTCCAGTGAGAAGCTCTCATCTACACAGTGGTCAGCTCTGGTCTTTGTGTTGCTGACTTTAGAAGAGAAACTGGACGTGTTTGACCTGAAGATCTACTCCAGATCAGAGGAAGGTCTTCTGAGGCTGCTGCCAGTGGTCAAAGCCTCCAAAACTGCTCTGTATGTATAAGGCATTCAAACTTAAAATAACCAAATAACTTATAATATTATATCAAATAAAATATATGCCCTTTCTCTGTTATTTAAATATCATATCAGTACATGACCCTGATGATGTCTTATGTTCTCCTACTGTCATTTAGGCTGACTGACTGTAACCTCTCAGAACGGTGCTGTGAAGCGCTGGCCTCGGTTCTCCCTTCCTCAGATCTTAGAGAGCTGAACCTGAGTAACAATGACCTGGGGGATTCAGGCATGAAGCTGCTCTCTGATGGATTGGGGAATCCAGGCTGTAAACTGGAGACGCTGAGGTGGGTAATCATGCTGAACAGAAAACATCTAGTTACATTTCACACGCTATATTTGCAAGCTTGATTTGGGCTTGAGTAGTCAATGTTGTTGCCTTGTGCTGCAAAGACTTTTATACATCTTTGATGAAGAGCTAGATGGTTCTCTAATGACCTAAGAAAGTTATATACCATTTAATTTTAGAGACGAACTTGCTATTATTTTACTATCCAAATATTGTCCAATAGCATTTAGTCTTTGTTGGTATGCTCTTATCTCTATCTCTCAGTTAGCCCTGTTGTAGGAAAGTTGGCAGTAGCTGCTCTCTATTCTAATGTAAAGTGAAAGGATGTAAATGTAAATGTAAAGGAGTACAGCTTAACTACAGTTTCAAGCTACAGTTTGAACTCACACAAGGTTGTTTCTGTCAGTACCTCAGCACTACAGAGGAATGAGAATGTTGTCTCAGTTTTGGTGTACATGTATTCATTCTAAAGTGGTATGTTCACATTTAGGTTACATTGCAGAACAGCAAGCTGGTATGACAGACAGTCCCAACTAAGAGGACAGTAGTGTCTTCATGGTAGGCACTTGGACACCACTGGTTTAAAATGTGAAAAAGCTCAACTGGATAGTTAAAATTAGGGTCTGGGGACCAAATAATGAATGTGTCTTATAGAAATAGTCAACACATGTCTCTGTTGTTAAGGAAACCAAAGCCTGTGTCATACCATGTCTATGCTGTCCATTTGGTTTAGAAGGCTACTCCTCTTCTTGCTCATGTCTCCTCTTTGGGCTGGCCATGTTTTGAGTTTCCATAGAACCATGACCACCAAAATGAGCACAAACAAATCCTTCCTGAACTGGGGGGGGGGGGGAATTAATTCTGTCTAATGAAGGGGAGGTGCAGCTACGACAGCACCTGACAAATGATCCCCTCTGTGCTGACTCACTCTGGAGACCCACATGGATTCTGTCACAATATTGATCCTCTTTCTACAGACTGTCAGACTGTCTGGTCACGGAGGAAGGCTGTGCTTCTTTAGCCTCAGCTCTGAGGTCCAACCCCTTCCACCTGAGGGAACTGGATCTGAGCTACAATCATCCAGGAGAAAAAGGATTGAAGCTGCTCTCTGCTGGACTGGAGGATCCACTCTGTAAACTGGAGAAACTCAAGTAAGGAGATTTTGTGTTTTTTATATACCTCTTTACCCTTGTGCTGCCTTCGGGTCACAATGACCCAAAGGTTCACAACGACCCATCGTTGTGCTGCGACAACTTTACCCAATACAAAAACAAATAAAAAGCATTTTCTTTTAATATGACCTTTAATATAACCTTCGCGCTGTGGGGGGTGTGAGACATCCCGACGGTTAAAAGAAAATACTTCACTTTATTTTTGTATGAGGTAAAGTCGTCGCAACACGTGGGGGGGTCAAATGACCTGAAGAGAACACAAGGGTTAATGTCATTTTGCGCAACAACGAATAGACAGGTGAACATAATTGCAACATATTCGACATGCATTTCCTGGGGTGTATTCCAGAAAACGGGTTTTGTGAAAACTGTGAGTTTGCTAACCTTAAAATGAGGGAAACTCTGTGAACCTAACCTGCTGGCTGGCAGCTTATTTTTAACAAACCATGAGTTTCTCCCTATCTCCTCATGCTGAGCCTGAAGCAACTGTCCTTTCCTCGACAATCCGATCAATGTTGAAGCCAACACAATTCTCATAACCTTATGTCGGGAGAGGATTTTGAGACCCTGATTAGATATTCTGTAATTCCCTGATGAATATTTAATCACAAGTTACTGTTTTTCATCACACTATCAATTCGATGTTCTTTTTTTCCTAAAAAAATAAATAAAACAATTTGTATTTTACAGTGTTCTAACAACCATGACCCCACCTCTAACCAGAGAACCAACAACTCAATTTCAAGATCTGCCTTTCTAATCTGCCGTTCCAAATACACAGTTTCTAGGTCATCTTTTGCCATTTTCGCCCTGACATGCATTTGGTTAAACTCCTTTATTTATAGGCCTAACTAGGAAAACATAAGGATGACTGAACTAACTCAGATGGAATATGCCTCTTATGAAAAGATAGAAATTACATGTTTATTTAGAAAGTCACTAGGTTAGGGTTAGGTTCATCCGCATCATTCCTATGTTTATTCCTACAGTGTGGATTATGGTGGAGAGTGCAGGATCAAACCTATCCCTAGGAGATGTGAGTATTGACTGCTACTTGGTTATAGTACACATGGTCATACAAGGGATGCATACATACATACATACATACATACATACATACATACATACATACATACATACATACATACAGTTAGGTCCATAAATATTTGGACATTGACACATTTTTCATCATTTTGGCTCTGTATACCACCACAATGGATTTGAAATGAAACAATCAAGATGTGCTTTAAGTGCAGACTTTCAGCTTTAATTTCAGGGTATTTACATCCAAATCAGGTGAACGGTGTAGGAATTACAACACATTTGATATGTGGCCCCCCCCTTTTTAAGGGACCAAAAGTAATTGGACAATTGGCTGCTCAGCTGTTCCATGGCCAGGTGTATGTTATTCCCTCATGGGAGTTCGTTATTTTATTGACAAGGAGCAGATAAAAGGTCTAGAGTTCATTTCAAGTATGGTATTTGGAATCTGTTGCTGTCAACTCTCAATATGAAGTCCAAAGAGCTGTCACCATCAGTGAAGCAAGCCATCGTTAGGCTGTAAAATCAAAACAAACCTATCAGAGAGATAGCAAAAACATTAGGTGTGGCCGAATCAACTGTTTGGTACATTCTTAAAAAGAAAGAACGCACTGGTGAGCTCAGCAACACCAAAAGACCCGGAAGACCACGGAAAACAACTGTGGTGGATGACAGAAGAATTCTTTCCCTGGTGAAGAAAAACCCCTTCACAACAGTTGGCCAGATCAAGAACACTCTCCAGGAGGTAGGCGTATCTGTGTCAAAATCAACAATTAAGAGAAGACTTCACCAGAGTAAATACAGAGGGTTCACCACAAGATGTAAACCATTGGTGAGTCTCAAAAACAGGAAGACCAGATTAGAGTTTGCCAAAAAACATCTAAAAGAGCCTGTACAGTTCTGGAACAACATCCTATGGACAGATGAGACCAAGATCAACTTGTACCAGAATGATGGGAAGAGAAGAGTATGGAGAAGGGAAGGAACTGCTCATGATCCAAAGCATACCACCTCATCAGTGAAGCATGGTGGAGGTAGTGTTATGGCGTGGGCATGTATGGCTGCCAATGGAACTGGTTCCCTTGTATTTATCGATGATGTGACTGCTGACAAAAGCAGTAGGATGAATTCTGAAGTGTTTCTGGCAATATTATCTGCTCAGATTCAGCCAAATGCTTCAGAACTCATAGGACGGCGCTTCACAGTGCAGATGGACAATGACCCGAAGCATAATGCGAAAGCAACCAAAGAGTTTTTTAAGGCAAAGAAGTGGAATGTTCTGCAATGGCCAAGTCAATCACCTGACCTAAATCCAATTGAGCATGCATTTCACTTGCTAAAGACAAGACTGAAGGGAAAATGCCCCAAGAACAAGCAGGAACTGAAGACAGTTGCAGTAGAGGCCTGGCAGAGCATCACCAGGGACGAAACCCAGCGTCTGGTGATGTCTATGGGTTCCAGACTTCAGGCTGTCATTGACTGCAAAGGATTTGCAGTCAATGTCACTAATTAGATTTATGATTATGTTAGTTTGTCCAATTATTTTTGGTCCCTTAAAAAGGGGGGGGCCACATATAAAATGTGTTGTAATTCTTACACCGTTTACCTGATTTGGATGTAAATACCCTGAAATTAAAGCTGAAAGTCTGCACTTAAAGCACATCTTGATTGTTTCATTTCAAATCCATTGTGGTGGTATACAGAGCCAAAATGATGAAAATTGTGTCAATGTCCAAATATTTATGGACCTAACTGTACATACATACATACATACAGGCATACAGGCATACAGACATACTGCATACATTAACACATACACACACATTCACATACACGTACACACACACACAAACACATCGATAGCACACAAACACTCACACAAAAACATACAAACACACACACACACATTTACATACATACACATAAGCAAACACACACATACAAACGCACACACACACATACACGCATACACACATACACGCATACACACACACAAACACACAAATGCATTCACACACAAACTCACATGCACACACAACACATATACACCCAGCATATACACACAAATACACACTGCGTTAGTGTATGTGTTTGTGTGTATGTGATAGCGTGTATGTGGACCAGTGTCTATCTCCAGTAACTGCTTAGTGTGCAATGTGTGTGAGAGAGTGTGTGTACCCTTGTCTCTCCTCTTTTCTCCTCTCTTCTGCTCTCTCTAGTTACCATTCATTACAGTACGGGAGGGATGGGATGCAGAACCAGAGAGAGAGGGAGGGAGAAAGACAGAGAGAGAGAGAACAAAGTGATAGTAGAGGAACGCACAGGATGGATAGACGGAAAAAGGGGACATAGTGAAAGGGTGGAGGAAGGAGGAGAAGGGCGTCAGGTGGCTGAGCGGTGAGGGAGTCGGGCTAGTAATCAGAAGGTTGCTGGTTTGATCCCCGGCTCTGCCAAATGACGTTGTGTCCTTGGGCAAGGCACTTCACCCTACTTGCCTCGGGGGAATGTCCCTGTACTTACTGTAAGTCGCTCTGGATAAGAGCGTATGCTAAATGACTAAATGTAAATGTAGGAGAGAGGGGTCATTCTAGTGTGAATGATGATGATCCGTAATATTGTGTCTTGGTCTCCCCCATCAGATGTCTGTGAGCTCACGCTGGACCCAAACACAGCACATGGAAACCTCTCTCTGTCTGAGGAGAACAGAAAGGTGACATGGATGAGAGATGAGCAGCTGTATCCTGATCACCCAGAGAGATTTGACTATTGGCCACAGGTGCTGTGTAGAGAGGGTCTGTCTGGGCGCTGTTACTGGGAGGCAGAGTGGAGTGGTGGAGGGGTTTATATAGCAGTGACGTATAAAGGAATCAGCAGGAGAGGGAGGGGTTCTGACTGCAGGCTTGGATTCAATAACAAGTCCTGGAGACTGTACTGTGGTAATCACAGTTACTTTGTCTGGCACAATAAGAAGAGAACTGACATACCTGTCCCCCCCTCCGGCTCCCACAGAGTAGGAGTGTATCTGGACTGGCCGGCCGGCACTCTGTCCTTCTACACAGTCTCCTCTGACACATTGACCCACCTGCACACATTCCACACCACATTCTCTGAGCCCCTCTATCCAGGGTTTATGCTTTATGACTATGACAGCTCAGTCCCTGTGTCAGGTAGAATAGCTAACGTTAATACATGCTAAGAAGACTCAGTGATGTTTTATTGGCAAAAGGAGTTTGTACAAAGCATTGAATGTAGGGGTGCCAATAATTGTGGGACACATTGTTCCATTAAAAATAAGTATTTCTTGACAGATTTCCTTTAATTTCCTTTAGAGCCTTTGCAGTTGCCGGTCCTAGAGAGTGGAATCAACTTCCCCTTTCTATCAGACAGGCTCCTTCATCGTCTGTTTTTAAATCCAAACTTAAAACACACTTATATGCACTTGCGTTTCCCACTACCTCTTGGGTTGTGATGTTACTTATTTTACTGTTATTGACTGTTTGTATTTAGTTTTTATTATGTATTTTATGGTGTCTTTAAAAAAAAAAGACTGATTTTGTTCGGCACCTCGTCAGCCTTGCTGTGTTAGAGTGTGCTTTATAAATAAAATGTACTTGCTTACTTTAAAAAAATGCATTTGTGTTTCTTTCTCAAACATAATTTACTTCAGTTGAAGGTTATATTGTAAAAAGAATCTGTGTAACATTAAGCTAAATCGCTGTCACAGTGTGTTGAGTGGATTGTAGGCAGGAGACAGATATCATGCAAGAGGTTCTTTTAATTAATGTCCATCAGCAAAAACAAGATATCAAACAACTTAGGTGTCTTTGAAAAAACAACAAAAACGGAATCAAAGTACTACTCAGACTTTTAGCGAAGCTCAAAAGGCAATCGTGATGCCCAACATACTAGAATATAGTGACGACAGAATTTTTTTGGGACAATACCTGACAAAGGACTAACACAAAACTAACACCTTATACACAGTGTGTCTGTATGCGTGTCTGTGTGTGTCTGTATGTGTGTCTGTGTGCGCGTGTGTGTGTCTGTGTATTTGTCGGCTCCTCTGTATGTTGTAGCTTAGCCATATATACCCACTTGTTTAGTTTCATACTTTATATTTAATTTACTTTCTTTGGCCCCGCTCATAGTTCCTCTTCCCTCTGGCGTGTGTCCATTGTCGTTTGGCTACATCACTGTAAATAAACCCTTGCACTTCAGTTTTGGTTCTGTCTTCGTCTGTTAACTCCCAAAGTGTTGAGGGTGGTATAGTTACTCATGGACTCCTCCAGACTTGTGCACTGCAAGGTCAGCCTGAGGTAACGCATGCAAACACAACAGCACACCTGCAGCTGCAGCTGAAGCAGGGGAAGTCTGAGGATGACAGGGATATAGCTGAGAAGGACGAGACAATGGACCTTCTGAAGAGGAACCACCAGAGGAAGGTGGACACTCACTTAATTGTTGATTCATCAAGACATGAAAGGCTACTGTATGCCTATGTTGTTTGAGTTTCCAATCTACCATGTCCGAGTTATAGTCTGTTGTGTTATTAAGCGTAGCCTTTATGGAGTGGTGTACGGGAAATGATTTTTCCCCCACAGAACAGAGCCCCCCCACCCCCTTGCCAGAAAAGTTCAACGTCAGTGAATACACATATAATCATTTTTATGTATTTATTTATCAACCTGCAATTTCTGTTTCTGATGAAATGGTAGATACCAGCAATAAGACTGGTATCTAACCAGCTTGTCCATTATATAAACAGCATGATCAGTAATTAACAAATTTGGTCAACTTTTTCATATGTGGTTACCACGGCCACCGTCGTGACCAGCAAGAAACCAGCTTAAAATGTAAACTGAATCATATAGACATTCTCAGCTGTGCACCAGCAGCTGGTTGATTGTTTTTTGCCCTAATTTCACAGAAACAACAGTGATTAGGTGAGAACAAGCCTCTGTATTAATGTATTTACATTTAGTCATTTAGCAGACGCTCTTATCCAGAGCGACTTACAGTAAGTACAGGGACATTCCCCCGAGGCAAGTAGGGTGAAGTGCCTTGCCCAAGGACACAACGTCAGTTGGCATGACCGATTCCCTCACCGCTCAGCCACCTGACTCCCTAATGTATTTAATACATTAATATCCTTTTTTTTTTATCAGGATCAGGTACAACCAACTTCCTTTTGCTCTTTCAAAAGGTTCAATAGGTTAGTTACGTCATTTCTAATGTAAATATTATAATGCTTTATTACCCAGGTCGGAAGTACTTGCAGGCTATATGTATACGACTAAAGAAATAAACACACAGATCAATTATACATTTTCTCTGATATCTAATGTATAATTGGCATGTTATCATGGAGGATGCTCCACCAGAACTCTTTTACATCTTGTCCTGTTGTCCTTACCCAAGCATGGGGGCCGCACCGGTTTCACACTCCCGAACAGTAGACGGCGAAGTACATCATAATCGTCTACAATCGTTCAGAGAAAGAAGGAACATCCAATGCTCATGTAATAACGACAAAGTTGTTTACAATGCAGGCGTCATGTAAAGTGAACTGTGTGGCACCTTACATTTTATCTCTGTTTTTCAAGTTCAAGGCTCTGTTGGAAATCTAACATTTTTTGCATCGTTGTATCCGGATCCACTTTGTGTTTAGTTTTAACCTCATCACGGTGCTACAGTAGCAAGCCCGTCCGCACTAGCTACGTTACGTAGACGCGATGGCGGAGGTGTCTGTCTCCGGAGCTGGCTCCGATGTAAACACAGTCAGTCTGACAGCGACAGCTATGGCATATTTACAAGACGAGGTAACGTTGCCAACACTTAGACTACAACAATACGATTAGAGATATATGTGCTTTGACTGCTGTTTTCGATATAATCGCAAATGAATTGGTTTCATGCAAGCTTGCTAACGTTACAGTAGTTAGCCATTGACACTAGCTAGTACTGAAACTAACCCGTCTCGTAGCTAGTACAGTATTGACATAAAGCTAGCTAGCGACTCTGGTTTCAAGGTTTAGAGCAATATAAAATATATAGCACTGCAGTTAAGCATATGATCCAGGACATTAATACCCACTGCGGCTTAGAAGTTAGCAGGCTAGCAGCCAAACTGCAGCGTATCACCTACATTTTTAACGGCATCGTCACATTCATTTAGAATAGGATGCTTTATATTTCCGGGGCCCAGTCATTTTACACTGATGCACCTGTATCCTGTTACAGATGAAGCCTGACGGAGATGGCATTTCTCCTCTCAATCTGGGCGATCTGGACTTGACAACGGACGAGTTCATCTTGGACGAAGTTGACAGTAGGTCTACATCTTCTCTAACTTTATCTTTTTGATGATCAGACAGGATGACGGTGTTTTACACTGGTGTGGTGAACTTGTTGAGACTCAGACTCAAACCAATTGTTCTTTATGCCTTCCAGTTCACATCCAGGCCAATCTGGAAGATGACCTAGTGAAAGAAGCTCTGAAAACGGTAAGAGGTTTGCAATTATTTTATGGTTATACAAGACTCAAGAGATTATTCATCTTCTAAATGAATACAATTAATCATTTTAATATGATTTGGCTGTGTTCCCAACATCTTTCCAGGGAGTTGATCTCAGGCAGTACTCTAAACAAGTTCAAGCTGAACTTCAGCGAATTGAACAGGCTTCCATCAAAGACTGTATCCTTCCTTTGCAACAGTTTATAAATAAGTCAGAAATGTGAGTAATGTTAATCATTCATTTGAAAGTTTTAGGGGATCTTACACGTATCATTCACACATATTCATAGTCCTTGACCAGTTGTTTGTCAGATATAAAGGAGAGTCAAAACATTGCTTCTCTGCACAACCAGATCACTGCTTGTGACTCTATACTGGAGGTGGGTAAATTATAGATATTTTCACTCTTGACCTCTGATGTCTGTTATCTGTTCCATGCAGCAAATGATCCTCTTGCCCTGTCTCCCCCCTCCTCTCTCCCCTTTTCTCCCTCTCCGTCCACCCTCTTCCTACTCCCTGCCTCCCTCTTCTCTTCTTACCTACTCTCCTGTCAACCTTCTCTCAACCTGTCACCCATATCTCCCTCCCTTCTCCCTCTCCCTCCCTCCTCTCTTTTTCCCCTGCTCCTCTCTCCCTCTCCTCTCCCTCCTCTCTCCCTCCCCTCTTTTGCCCTTCCTCCTCCCTCCCCCTCTCCTACCTCCTTTCTCCCCCTCCTCTCTTCCTCCCCTTTCCCTCCTCTCCCCCCCATCTCCTTTCTTCTCTCCTCCCTCCTCTCCATCCTTGATCCCCCCTTTTCTCCCTCTTCCCACTCCCTCCTCTCCCCTCCTCGTCTTCCTCTCCCCCCTCCTCCCTCCTCCTCCTCCTCCTCCCCCTCCCAGCGTATGGAGGGCATGCTGAGTGGTTTCCAGAGCGACCTGTCCTCCATCAGCAGTGAGATCCAGACGCTGCAGCAGCAGTCGGTCAGCATGAACCTGCGTCTGAGGAACAGGCAGGCTGTCCGCAGCCACCTCAGCCAGCTGGTGGACGAGCTGGTGGTGCCCGGGGCCATGATCTCGTGAGTGTGTGTGTGTTTGAGAGAGAGAGATATGGGGGGGAAAAGTGAGGGGGTTCAAGAGACATCGATGACACGGAAAACAAGTGGAGGGACACCAAGTCGTGTTGTTGATTAGTCAAGGACTAGAGCGCGCGTTGTTTGAGAGAGACGGAGCGGGAGAGCGGGTGTGGCTGGAGTTGACCGTGTTCCGTCACGCCGTAGGATCATCCTGGAGACGCCGGTCACGGAGCAGGAGTTCTTGGAGCAGCTCCACGAGCTCAACAACAAGATCAACTTCGCCAAGGAGCTCAGCTTCAGGGAGACTCTGGCCTGCTCTGACATCCAGGACATAGTGGACCGCCTGAAGATCAAGGTGAGGGAGGGAAGGAGAGAGGGGCTGTGGCGAAAGAGAAAGATGGAAGGGGAGGGAGAGGGGGTTCAAAGTGAATAGCAGGGAGGGAGGGGGAGAGGGGGGCTGTGGGGAGAGGGGAAAAGATGGAGCGCGGGGGAGTGAGAGAGGGAAGGAGGGAGAAGCTGTGGGGAGAGGGAAATAGAAGGATGGAGGGAGGGAGGGGAGAGGGGGTCAAGGGTTAAAAGTTAAGAGTGAATAAAGGAATGGGAGGGAAAGAAAGAAAGAGACAGATAACAGAGGTAAGGCCCAGGCGTTCGTGGTGAGACTGTATCTGAACCAAGCACTTATCTGTTTATTACTCAGGCCGTCACCAAGATCCGAGAGTTCATTCTGCAGAAGATCTATGCCTTTCGGAAGCCCATGACCAACTACCAGATACCCCAGAACACCCTTCTCAAGTACAGGTAGGTCAAAATTGAATATAGTTAACACGTAAACAGACAATATTGTATCGAATCCTCTTTAATGGGCACTATCCATGAAACACTTTCCCTTTGAAAGTCTTAACCATTTGAGCACCGCGAATCGGCTCATGAATGAATTTCTGCTCATCTTTTCTTCTCCCTTCCTATAGGTTCTTTTACCAGTTCCTCCTGGCCAATGAGAGGACTGTTGCTAAGGAGATCAGGGACGAGTACGTGGACACCATGAGCAAGATCTACTACAGCTACTTCAAGTCCTACAGCGGCAGGCTTCTCAAAGTACAGGTCCGTCCTTTACACCCTCTAGTGTCGGGAGCCATTTTTTAGACTGAGGGAGGTTCTACAAAGCAGCTTCAAAGTACCTCCGTACAAATGACCAACCTCTCACAGAATCAGTTTCATGGATATTGGATATGGAGTACTTTGTTTCACAATGTATAAATCTGTTTATGATGTTGTTTAGTACTGAGACGTATCTCTCCTCTCTCTCTCTCTGTTGACAGTATGAAGAAGTAGCAGACAAAGATGATTTGATGGGGGTGGAGGACACAGCCAAGAAAGATATCCTTTTATTAAACGAACGATACGTACAACATTTGATGCACCCTGCAACCTTGTGAAGTCAGTCCCACACACACACACACACACACACGCACACACACGCACACACAGACACACACACACACACACATCCCTCCAGACAGTCCTTGACTGCTGCACCAGGTTTCTTCTCCAAGCCGTCTCTGAAGAGCAGGAACACCATCTTCACCCTCGGCCAGCGGGGGGCGGTGCTGAGCCCCGCCGAGCTGGAGGGACCCATCCTCATCCCTCACACCGCCCAGAGAGGAGACAGCAGGGTAGGATACACACACACACACCGCCCAGAGAGGAGACAGCAGGGTAGGATACACACACACCGCCCAGAGAGGAGACAGCAGGGTAGGATACACACACACCGCCCAGAGAGGAGACAGCAGGGTAGGATACACACACACCGCCCAGAGAGGAGACAGCAGGGTAGGATACACACACACCGCCCAGAGAGGAGACAGCAGGGTAGGATACACACACACCGCCCAGAGAGGAGACAGCAGGGTAGGATACACACACACCGCCCAGAGAGGAGACAGCAGGGTAGGATACACACACACCGCCCAGAGAGGAGACAGCAGGGTAGGATACACACACACCGCCCAGAGAGGAGACAGCAGGGTAGGATACACACACACCGCCCAGAGAGGAGACAGCAGGGTAGGATACACACACACCGCCCAGAGAGGAGACAGCAGGGTAGGATACACACACACCGCCCAGAGAGGAGACAGCAGGGTAGGATACACACACACCGCCCAGAGAGGAGACAGCAGGGTAGGATACACACACACACACCGCCCAGAGAGGAGACAGCAGGGTAGGATACACACACACCGCCCAGAGAGGAGACAGCAGGGTAGGATACACACACACCGCCCAGAGAGGAGACAGCAGGGTAGGATACACACACACCGCCCAGAGAGGAGACAGCAGGGTAGGATACACACACACCGCCCAGAGAGGAGACAGCAGGGTAGGATACACACACACCGCCCAGAGAGGAGACAGCAGGGTAGGATACACACACACCGCCCAGAGAGGAGACAGCAGGGTAGGATACACACACACCGCCCAGAGAGGAGACAGCAGGGTAGGATACACACACACCGCCCAGAGAGGAGACAGCAGGGTAGGATACACACACACCGCCCAGAGAGGAGACAGCAGGGTAGGATACACACACACCGCCCAGAGAGGAGACAGCAGGGTAGGATACACACACACCGCCCAGAGAGGAGACAGCAGGGTAGGATACACACACACCGCCCAGAGAGGAGACAGCAGGGTAGGATACACACACACCGCCCAGAGAGGAGACAGCAGGGTAGGATACACACACACCGCCCAGAGAGGAGACAGCAGGGTAGGATACACACACACACACCGCCCAGAGAGGAGACAGCAGGGTAGGATACACACACACCGCCCAGAGAGGAGACAGCAGGGTAGGATACACACACACCGCCCAGAGAGGAGACAGCAGGGTAGGATACACACACACCGCCCAGAGAGGAGACAGCAGGGTAGGATACACACACACCGCCCAGAGAGGAGACAGCAGGGTAGGATACACACACACCGCCCAGAGAGGAGACAGCAGGGTAGGATACACACACACCGCCCAGAGAGGAGACAGCAGGGTAGGATACACACACACCGCCCAGAGAGGAGACAGCAGGGTAGGATACACACACACCGCCCAGAGAGGAGACAGCAGGGTAGGATACACACACACCGCCCAGAGAGGAGACAGCAGGGTAGGATACACACACACCGCCCAGAGAGGAGACAGCAGGGTAGGATACACACACACATTACAACAGGGACGTGCACAGACATTTGGAGGGGCTATTGCCATAACATGAAAAAAGCCTACAGAGCGCTACATAGGCTATTACTTAGCTTTGGTTCATGTAACGTAGCATGATTATACGTCAATATAAGGCAAGGTAGCGCGACGTGATGCAAACGTTACAAGCCGATGCTGCACATTATTTGAGACACAAGTGGATTTTCACAAGGCATTTGTCATTGTCTCCATTACTTCAGAAAGTCACGTGAAAGTGGAAGGGTTTTTTCCTCTACTTCACTCGATTGCAGTGCACCGGCGTGAGAATACAAACAATGTCATGTGACTGGGGGCAGAGGGCAACGCTGACGTTATGGTGGCAAAATAAATTAACACCGAACTGGATGATATCGCAATTTAATTTGATTTAACTTCACTAATGATGGGCTTATCGTATTGAGGCAGCCACAAAAAAAAAAAAAAAACGTTTATTTAGGCTCTTTCTCCAGAGGGGCAGATCAGCCAATCAGGGCAAACGGGCTGTTGCCCGGGCAACGATAGCCCGTACCTGTGCACGTCCCGGCATTCCAAAGGAGTAGGCATGGTGTAACACACACACACACGTCACCTGTGGCCGTTGTCTCCCCAGTACCCGTACGAGACGCTGTTCCGCAGCCAGCACTACGCCCTCCTGGACAACGGCTGCAGGGAGTTCCTCTTCCTGTCTGACTTCTTCATGGTGACAGGAAACTCGGCCTTCGACCTGTTCAACAGCATCATGGGAAAGACCCTCGGCATGTTCCTGGTCAGAGGAGCATATTTAGGCTTTAGGTCCAAAATATAGATACACACACACAGGTTTTATTTTCTTTCTTCCTATGAAAATGATGTCGATGTTTTGTGTGTGTGTCTCTCCCCCCCCCCCTCTCTCTCCCCACTCTTTCTCCCCCCTTCCCTCCCCCCTCTTCCCCCCCCGTAGAAGAGCATGTCTACCTATGTGTCAGACTGCTATGACAGCATAGCTGTGTTCCTGTGTATCCACATCATCCTGCGCTTCAGAGCCATCACCGTCAAGAGGAACATCCCCGCCCTCGACAAGTCGGTCACCTCCTCCCACGACACACACTTGGCACCCTGTCCCAACACACTTTCCCCTTCCCCTAATCCTCTACTCCCAACATATCTCTGTAAACCTGAACAAACACAGACACCTTTGAAGAGTATGTGGCATTTCGTGGAATCTGTTTCGATCATTCTGTTTGAACCCTCTGCAACTTGTGTTGGTGTGTGTGCGTGGTTGTCCGTGTGTGTGTATGGTCTTGCATGTGTGTGTGTGGTTGTCCGTGTGTGGTTGTTGTGGTGTGTGTGTTGTTGCCAGGTACTGGGAGGCGGTTCTGGAGCTGCTGTGGCCCAGGTTTGAGCTCATCCTGGAGATGAACATCCAGAGCATCCGCAACACCGACCCCCAGAAACTAGGAGTACTGGACACCAGACCTCACTACGTACGTACACACACACACACACACACACACAGAAACTAGGAGTACTGGACACCAGACCTCACTACGTACGTACATACACACACACACACAGAAACTAGGAGTACTGGACACCAGACCTCACTACGTACGTACACACACACACACACAGAAACTAGGAGTACTGGACACCAGACCTCACTACGTACGTACACACACAGAAACTAGGAGTACTGGACACCAGACCTCACTACGTACGTACACACACACACAGAAACTAGGAGTACTGGACACCAGACCTCACTACGTACGTACGTACACACACACACACACAGAAAACCAAACACATTGCTTTCATCATCAATGTTGTTGATCGTTGAAATGTGTGTGTGGCTGAGTTGTGTGTCACTAACGTGTGTGTTGTGCTCTCAGATCACGCGGAGGTACGCAGAGTTCTCCTCAGCAATCGTCAGCATCAACCAGACGTTCCCCAACGAGAGGACACACACACTGCTGGGACAGCTGCAGGTACCACACACACTCTACACTGTCTACATTTACATTTAGTCATTTAGCAGACGCTCTTATCCAGAGCGACTTACACTAAGTACAGGGACATTCCCCCCGAAGCAAGTAGGGTGAAGTGCCTTGCCCAAGGACACAACGTCATTTGGCACGGCTGGGAATCGAACTGGCAACCTTCAGATTACTAGCCTGACTCCCTCACCGCTCAGCCATCTGACTCCCTGTCTACACACACTCTACACTGTCTACACACACTCTACACTGTCCACACACACTCTACACTGTCTACACACACTCTACACTGTCTACACACACTCTACACTGTCTACACACACTCTACACTGTCTCTACACACGCTCTACACTGTCTACACACACTCTACACTGTCTACACACACTCTACACTGTCTACACACGCTCTACACTGTCTACACACGCTCTACACTGTCTACACACACTACACTGTCCACACACACTGTACACTGTCTACACACACTCTACACTGTCTACACACACTCTACACTGTCTACACACACCTTACACTGTCTACACACGCTCTACACTGTCTACACACTCTCTACACTGTCTACACACACTCTACACTGTCTACACACACTTTACACTGTCGACACAAACACACACACTCAAGGTCAAGTCCAATGTATTTCTATAGCACATATAGAAGTGTTAGCCCAAGTTCTCTACAGTCAGCAAGGCAAAAAAGCTTGTAAATAACTAGAACTTATCACAAGGACACATACACAGACATATAGGATAACATTGTTGCACTTATATAGTGTCTGAGGCAAGGGGGAATAAGTGAAGATGTTGGAGATATGACACAGAAGATTATTCCAGAGCCGAGAGGCTGCAACTGAGAAGACATAATCACCCGTAGATTTCAAAGGATTTGGTAACAGTGAAATGCAGACTGTTTGAGGACTGTGGGTCTTAAACACAGGAAAACACATTCAACACACACTCAGCAGCGTCCTATCACACAGTACACACCCTCAACACGGTTGAGCCACGCTTAGCTCTGTCCCCTCACCCACAAACTCAACTCGGTCAGAACATTCAACACACACCCAACAGTGTCCAATCATACTCGACAACCCCCCCAACACTCCACATACAATGAATGCTTGTTTGTTCACTAAGTTCTGTTTTCACCACACAATGCAGCCGTCGAAGCATGTCCTCACCACAACAATGCATCACCACAGAAGTGAAAGTAAAACCTAACTTTCTATTCCTGCATGATTCTGTCTTTGTTTGATACAAAAATAGTCCCCCCAAAAAACTCCCCCCATGGTGTACCACAGACTCAGGGTAGAGATGTGTGTGTGTGTGTGTGTGTGTGGGGGGGGGGGGTTTCCAGCTAAAGTGGAGGGGGTGACTGAGATGATGTTGTTTGTCGTCTCAGGTGGAGGTGGAGAACTTTGTCCTGAAGATGGCAGCAGAGTTTCCCTCTCGGCGAGACCAGCTCATCTTCCTCATCAACAACTACGACATGTTGCTCAGCGTGCTCATGGTGAGAGGGTCCGAAGAACTACAACCGAGACCCGCTCAGAACTACAAGCAACGAAACACCATCGTTACACATATATGCACCGTTCAACGGAGTCCGAGAGTTACGGCTTGTTTGGTCAATTAAAGATCTGATCTGTTCCATTTCCTACATTTCCCAGGAGCGAGCAGTGGATGACAGTAAGGAAGTGGAGGGCTTTCAGCAGCTGCTACTAGCCAGAACACAGGTAACCTTGCACTTGAATTCTGGGAAATGGAGTCTGGGTAGTCCCATCATGGTTGGAATCAGACTCACTGATTTATCAAACATGATGTCCTATTCTGTTCTCAGATGTAACTACAACACGATCTCATAGTAAATATTCATTATAAGTCACGTTTATATCCATTCACAGACTGTTCCGCTTCCTGCATTTAATCTTTCTTTTGTTCCCTCTCTCTCTCTCCCTTCCTCTGTCCCTCTTCCTTCCTTCCCTCTCCTGCTCCTTCTCTTCCCTCCCTCTCACCCCCCTCCCTCTCCCTCCCCCCGTCCCCCCCGTCCCATCACCAGGAGTTCATCGAAGAGATCCTGTCGCCTCCCTTCGGAGGGATGATCGCCTTCGTGAAGGAGAGCGAGGCTCTGATGGAGAAAGGCCAGCTGGACAGGCTGAAGAATGACGAGGGTGAGGAGGGTGGGGAGGGGATCGGGGGAGGAAGGAGGAGAGGGGTGAGATGGAGGAGGAGGGAGAGGAGTGAGAAGGAGAGGACAATGAGTCGTGGGGAGGTGAGGGGGAGAGGGAGGAGCAGGGGTAATGGGGGGGGAGGAAGGAGGGGAGTGTAGAGGAAGAAGAGGAGAGAGGGTGGGGAGAGAGGAGTGGACACCTAATGTATCATCTAGTCCGATACTCAACAACAAACCAAAACGGTGGACCGAACCAAAACAAACAACAGTAGAAGGACCTCCTGGGAGCACTGGGTGATGAAAAGACTGTGACCTCAGGAACATGCAAACCTCATCAGGTTTCCTTCACCTCTGCATCTGCCCACCATGCTCCGCTCACCAACCCAAAACCAAATAGCAGACGTTGCTCTTTTGTAGCCTCCACATCATTCCACCCTGTCTGAATGTGACTGCGTTCACCACAGACCAACATGTGCTTTGGGGTGTTTTAAATAGTGTATTGCGTAGCAAATGTCAAAACCTTACGTTTTGACATTTTACTGCTCAGGTCCCAGAATGGTATTGTTTGTTGGATTTGGTCGTGTTTTGTGTGTCTGTGAGGAACTGAGGCGTAACTTTTTGTCTTTCCTCTCTTGCTCTTAACTTTTGTACTCCTCCCTCTCCCTCCTTCTCTCTCTCTCCCTCTCTCCTCCATTCTTCCCCTTCTCTCCCTCCACCCTCCCTCCTTCTCTCTGTCTCTCTCATCCCCCCCTCCCTCCTTCTCTCTCTCTCTCCCACCAGCTCGTATCACCCAGCTCATCAGGGGTTTCTCCAGCACCTGGAAGCAGTCTGTGGAGGCTCTGAGCCAGGAGGTCATGAGGTCATTCACCAACTTCAAGAACGGCACCAGCATCATCCAGGTACGGCTGTTCCCCCACTACTCTCTCTCTCTCTCTCTCTCTCTCTCTCTCTCTCTCTCTCTCTCTCTCGCTCAACTGCTCCTCTATCTCCTTCTACCCTCTCTGTCTTCCCCTCTGTCCTCTCTATCTGTCTCTTTCAGGGAAGAAAGGCTCTTATCCATAAATCCAGTTATTTTAAAAAGAGATCAACGTATCCTTGAGCTTCTATCTAAAGACAATTTTCTACCCCTAAAACAATCGGGGACAGGGAAGGACATTAACGTTTTTGAATTGAATTGAATCTTAAACAACATCATCTTCATAAGTCTTCTTCCCTGCTCTTTCTGCTTCCTGCCTCTAACGGTGCTTCCCTGCCGGGCCTCCAGGGGGCGCTCACCCAGTTGATCCAGTACTACCACGGCTTCCACAAGGTGCTGTCCCAACCCGCCTTCCGCAGCCTGGCGGCACGCTCCGAGCTCATCAACCTGCACCACCTCATGGTGGAGGTGAAAAAGCACAAGCCCAACTTCTAACCGCGTAGCTTTTCGAAACGTCTCGCTTCCGGAACTGTCCGGACAGAAGTTCTTTCAAACACGGGGTCTGGGCTGTTCTCTCTGGAGTGCAAAGTGTGTCTGTGGGGCGGGGTTAGGACACGGAGAATCCTCTCATTCAGTTGGGTCTGGGTGGGTTGAGATCCAGACCCTCTCGTGTATCCTGCGTGGGGATAGGTGGAGCAGGATTGGACAGGCAGACAGGGGAGCCAAGTCGTGTGTGTGTGAAGTACACCTCCATTCTTGGCGGAACATCGCTGGCAATGTTGCGTTCATGTCATGTGTAGGGAGGGGTATGTATGTTTCTGGTTGAGGTGTGATACATGCACACACACAGTTGGTGAAACGCACGAGGACACACATACGTACTCACACACGGAACAAACGCATTGAAACACCCGTGCACACTCAAACATCGAAAAACACGCCCTCAAACACAGAAACACACATACGCATACACATAGGAAACATACTCAAATACACTCACTGAAACACACGTGCGCGCCTACCGGTTTGCCGGGATATAGACTGGAATTCTGCTGTTTAATGTATGCCTGCTCACTGTGTATCCTGTCCACGCTCTGTACATTGCTGCTCTGTTATGAACGTAGTCCAGTTACTAAGTGAGACTGATGTAGTCATCGGGTAGTCATTAACATGTATCACACATCCCTGCCTGTACCATAATGCATTTCTTTATTGAATGAAATTAAATACATAAATAATTAGAACATGTTTGTAATCAAACTCTTGATTGAGATAATTAGCTGTGCATTCGGGGTTTTTTACAATCACAGACCGACGGCACTCATAATGAACAGAATTGTACTTTTTAATTTTATGTAAGATATTTATGCTTCCAGATAATATAGTAAGCCAAGACAAATATCATGAAAGTAAAGTGCATTTGAGAAACACAACACATTACAGTAGCACCACAGCTGTCCAAAAGCAACGTCTGATTGAGAGGATGAGTAAAGAGAAATGAGGGCCTGCGTATGTCTAGGTTGTCCTGTGTGCACGCTTCCTTCACTGGCAAGTGTAGGAAGTGCAGCATCATACCTGCTCTGGGCTGCTGGCGGTGGGTTCTGGTGAGATGATCCACATGTTGGTTTATCCACAAGAGTACTGCTAAGACAAGGGACTTTTTTGTTGTTCATTTGTTTAGGTTCAGCCAGTGCATCTTTGCTTTTTGTTTTCGTGTTTTTTAACCATTTAGTGCCAATTTTCTTGAAATGAACTTCACCAGAACCCTAAGGGAATCGAACATTACACTGTACTCATATCAGTCCAGAGTCAGAACATGAAGCCACACAAACACTTAACAATACAAAACCTCGCTTATGATGCGCTAACCTCATCTGAACACCCAGGCTTAACTATTCAACCATGTTTTTAAAAGTCTGACATTAGCTGAAGGCCTGACCGTCACTAGGGTGACTGTTGCTAGGGTGACAGTCAGAGGAGGACAATGAGACAACTTAACAGAAGAGCAATGCCCAGAGAGGAGGGTCTGTTCACTCGGCCTTCACCTGAACAGAGACACAAGCACAGAACACACCCACGTTCACAACAGGAAGTGCAGTCCGATACAATATCACCGTTTCCATCTCATTATCTCATGTGGCTTTGAGATCTTCCTATGCATGTGATACATATATTGCGTTACGTTACGTTTTGAGATAATATTCAACTTCCAAGCTGAGAAGATGTCTTACCGACAGGGTCAGCTTGTCTGGCAATGATCTTCGGGGCTTCATGGATCTTCGGGACCTCTGTTGGAAGGGAAGGTTTCACATGTTGGTCATCAGTCATTTTTATATTTCCTGTCAGGTGTGGTGTGCATTTGAGAGCATTTAAACATGCCTTATGACGAGTGTGTTACTGCAGAAAGCTACTAAAGTTCATTACATTCTAGAAGGGACATATTCCAATACTGCTCTGTATTGGCAGTTGTAGAGGTGTAGGTTTAGGTGTGGACTGCACAGGGACATATCCCAATGTTAAAAGACCATTGAAACATCCCCACCAATAATTAGCA
The DNA here is from genome assembly GCF_963692335.1 of Osmerus eperlanus. NCBI lineage: Eukaryota > Metazoa > Chordata > Actinopteri > Osmeriformes > Osmeridae > Osmerus > Osmerus eperlanus. Next base: position 1,338,672 of record NC_085037.1, read on the forward strand.
GCAGAGCTGGGATAATTCAAGTAAGGTAATGTTTGAATACAGGGTGATAAAAATGTGTCAACACTAGTATTTAAACCAATCCTATGCTCCCTAGTCACAGGGAAAGTTCCAGAATGTTGGAAATCCAAAGAACCCCCTGTGAGCTGGTGAGTTCCAGCCTTCTTACCATTCACAGTGACTTTCAGCGTGCTCACCGCCAGCCCCTGGGCATCCAGGACCCTGTAGGTTCCCTCGTCCTCCCTCCGTAACCCCCTGAGGACCAGGTCACCTCCTTCCTGCTCCTCCAGACGCTCCTCCAGGCGTTCCTCCCCCCTCACCCACATTTCCTCCCAGCTGGAGGTGTTCCCTCTCTGGGCCACCACCCTTGCTGACTTGGGGGTGTGGAGCTTCAAGATGAGGTCGTCTCCCAACGACAGGGACTGCTTTAACTTGTGGTCTGGAGATGTGTGCATGGGGAGGTTAGAAGACGTAGGCCTACATGGAAAACTGGTTTGATGGACTCTCACTCCATCCCTCCATTCATCCCTCTCCTACCCTTGATTTGTCCCGACCTTTCTCCCTCTTCTTCCCTCCCTTACTTACTGTGGTCTTCACATTCTACACCCCCCTCCCCCCCCCCCTCTCCCTCGTCCTGATCGACAACTGTAATTGATGAGAACGATAATTAAGGCCCTGAATATTGAACCCAAAAATGCGGTTAAAAAATCTGCAGCACGGTAAAGCATGTATTTACCGTGGACAAGGAGTCGGACGCTCTGTATGAAGATCCTCTGTTTCATCCTGGGGCCGTCCACCACCACATAGCTCTCGTAGAGCCCCACATCACCGTACTGCACATCCTTCAGGATCAGAGAGCAGTCACCTTGGTCCAGCTTGTCCTCGGGCACCACCAACCGCCCTTCGAACTCGCTGGCTTCCCACCGCTGCGCCCCCCGCTGTTCAAACACTGTACTGGCGGGAGTTTGCCACTGGATGTGACAAATCGGGTTGTTGATAACGTTAAGGTCGGACTTCCAGCTGCAGGGAAGCACCGCCTGGCTGCCCACGGTGGAGAAGATGGGCACGGGGCCCGGGGAGGAGGAGGCTGGAGAGACGCAACGAAGGGAGGGCTAGGTTCAGTGAGTCGTTTTTTTTTGAGTCATTAGTATTTTAGGCTCTAAATTAAGTGCCGACAGAGTATCCCGATTTGTAACCTTATGTACCTTTCTAAAGTAAAGGTTTCATATTGAATCATTATAGTGGTCAGACAGACGACCACTTCCAAACAATCCATTATACGAATCCTACTTTTTTGTATCAAATGTTTTGTTTTTTTACTTGTCGGTGGTTCTACGGTTGTAAAGGTAGGCCTACCATAAAACCTAGTATTCTATAACACCTGGGTAGTAGGCCTATACTGACCAACACAGCTGACAACCAGAAGACAAAGGTTCAGGATAGGACTACATCTAAAAAACAAACAAACGGGAGAGTTAAACATCACGATACATGAGATCAAACTATCACTTTCCTTTGTGGGTCTAATATAGGCAAAATTATACTAACATAGGCTATCGTCACATGATCATTCATTCTATGTTGGTTAAATAACGTGGTTGGGCAATGTCTGGGTTCTCGTGACGAAATCCGTAAACATCTGATGCGGTTTGCCTTTCAAGTTTCGTTTCTCCGAATGCGACTCCATCAGCGCTGGACTGGAGAATCGAAACTTAAACTGTTATATCGCACATTCCATATTATCTAAACCTAACCTGAACCCCGAGCAAAACACGCCAAAAAAAGTTTAGGCAAGTATAGCTAATAAAAATCCGCTAAATAAACCGTTTAGTAAAAAAAAAAAAAAACGTTATCAAAATATCGAAATGGTAAACACATAGGCTTCTTTATGAACATATATAAATAAATAAAAAGTCAACACATATCTTTACGATTTATAAAATGTACAGGCATTACATACCTTAGGCTAGCCTACTTCGTTTCACTCAATAGCCTACCTCCACAAATATATTTTTACCTGAATAGACATAGGTGTAGTTTTCCACACATTGCCATTGTCTCTGATTGGAGTTGGTTGGGTTAGGCTATCTCTCCTCCGCAAACCAGTCAAGTCTGCAGTCAGAACTGCGCTGGCAAGTTAGTGGATGCCTGTCCCGAATGACTAAAACGAAACTTAGGCTATACTGCAGAAATACTAAGCCTAACTCTCGTTTTCATTTTCTTGTGGAAACTCAAAAGCTATTTGAACTGTCCTCTGTTTGAAGTTGTACTCTGTTAAAACCACAAGTTGTGGAAAAAAAGGATGGTCATTAAAAGTAAGCCGACATTGCAACTCTGTCATCATCAACTATGCATCATTCACTTAATAAAAGCCCTTTGCTTTGAGCTTGTCCCCCAGTCTCACCTCAGGGTTTCACACAGTATGGGTGAACTTGTCTGCACGCTCATTTCTTTGTGTAAGTATGCAGATTCCTATTACTAACAGTAGATGTTTATGAACATACATTGATTGATTAAATGCATTATTGTCATGCATTCACACACAAATACACACTCTTAACACACTTGCACACACAAACACAACAGACAGCTTTGCTGGTGTTAAGTCAGTCTGTGTGACAGAGCTGTCTTGCTTCCCAGGTGCTGTTGGGCTCTGCGTGTCGTTGTCCACATCCATCCCTGTCCATCCAGCCAAGGAGGGTCAGAATGTGAGTCTGCCCTGCAACCTGACCCTCCGCTCTGACACAGCCTGGTATCTCCTCCGCTCAGAGGAACTGCAGCTCGTGCTGGCTGGCGAAAAGTTATCCAAGATAGACAATGCGAGCGGTGCTATTTACAATAAAGACCCTGAGCGCTTCAAATCAGTGGAGGATTCGTCTGGATTGATCAGTATTGAGATCATCTCGCTGAGAGAGTCCGACCTTGGATACTACTTCTGTGCTTCCCGCTCTCATGATGGAAGTATGGTATTCGGAAAGGGGATTTGTCTGGCGTTTGAGGGTAAGTTCCCAGTCCCTATTTACAGTAAGTAACCAATTAAAGAACCAACCGTCTGACTAAATTAGTTTTTCACAATTGCTAAAACACTAAACCACATTCCACTAAAAACACTTTGCAATGTAATGCACTTTTGTTGCAAAATGGTAAACTCAGGAGGCAAACAGTAAACACAACTTCAACACTGTTGTCATCTTTACAGTTTTTTACGATTGCTTAAGCACAATTTTGAACAGAGCTCACTTAAAGTACGTAAAGTACATGAATATTTTGACCACAACACACAAGACAAGTACTGCACACTGATGAAAATATGTACTGTACTCTCCACATTGTCTACGTAAAGGTTGCATTTTGTGCAGAAGATCAGAATATATTTAAAATCAAATACTGTAGTAGGCTACATACTGTAAACACAGCAAATACATTTGTGGAGACAAAAGAAAGCATACAGCAAATGAAATACAGAACATTGTTTCAATGATGGACTGCAGTGAATGTGTACAAAAAAGTACTGATGTAATGCATATAGTAGGCTACATTTTACTCTACTGTACTGGAGACAGTAGAGGAAAGTAGTTTTCACCTGTGCTCTTGTCGAAATGTCCAAATTACTGTTGCAACAGTATATCTGCTGAGGTTGGGCTAAACTCTCTGTCCAGCCTCTCTCAATGTTGCCCCATGGTTCACAAAAGCTCCTTTTAGCCATTCCACAGACTCGGTTGAAAACGAAAGGTGATCGTGCCTTTTCAGTTGTAGCCCATACTCTGTGGAATAAACTGGCCATTTTTATTAGGTCATCCCCCCACCACCGAGACATTTAAGTCTCGTCTTAAAACATATTTTTATTCTTTGGCTTTCGGGTCAGTTTAGGGTCACTCGTGCTTACTGTAATTGTGATGTTTGTCTGTTGTTCTTATTTACATTTACATTTAGTCATTTAGCAGACGCTCTTATCCAGAGCGACTTACAGTAAGTACAGGGACATTCCCCGATTCTCTCAACGCTCCATCTGAATCCCTTATTTATTGTTGTTTTGCCCTATTTGATGATTTTGTACAGCACTTTGGTCGGCATTGGCTGTTTTTAAATGTGCTTTATAAATACAAATGACTTGACAACATGGTCAACCAATGCTGCTCGAATTTCATTAGATACTGTCAATTTGGCCCCATTCTTCCACGACCTCCAGGTCTACCTCTCCCTCTCCCTACCACTCTTCCTCCACGGGCTCCCCCTCTCATCCTCACTCTCCCTCTCTGTAATATCTTGACTGATATATATTAAAAGAATGCCGCGACTCCGTTACACATTCAATTGCTTTACTTGCTTTTTCCAAGGTACCTTTCAGGTAGAACAAACGTAGCCAACCAGCCCACTTCCGGTTCTGGTATTACCTAATCCTAACAGTAGATGGCGCCTATGCTCAACTCACATAACAGCAAATACCTAGATACTACACTCTCCCTCTTCCTACATTTGATTTGATGAGGACTAGGTACACTGACCTGTTGCCTTTTTATAGTGCTTACACCTGATTGGTATGTTTACAATTCAGCGCTTTAGTGCTTATACACCTGACGCCCGTGTTTGATCCATTCGTTCGCGTGTAGCATTTTACAAGGCTGTGTCTTGAAAAGGCAATTACTGTAAGGGACATCATCTTATATTTCTGTGTCTAATGTAGAAACGTGTCTTTAGTGATTTGCAAAACACTGTGTGAAGTATTTTGCAAATAGTGTGAGGCTGAGAATGTGCTTATAGTTGTGCAGATCTGGGCTGATGTTTTGCTCCTTGAGTGTCAGGTTTCTATGTGTTATTTGACATTTGTGTGTCTAAGCAATCGGAAAACACTGTAAAACACAATGACTCAAAATTGTTCACTCTTGTTTCTAATGATGTGATCCTCTGGCTGGTCCCAGTACAAAGACGTGATGCTGAGGCAGAATACCCTAAATCCCACATTGACTTTGCAGTTGCACAACATTTGAGTTTACTGTAAAATGCTTTTCCTTTAGAGTTTTCTTTATTCTTTGGTCTTTTGCAGTTGGACTACTGTATTTTCATGCAAGTGCTGAATATTTAAAGACATACAATACTGCATTACTTCAAGTACTTACAGTATGCAATTCATTCACAGTACTACAGTAAGTTATGATTTATGATTTTGCCAGAAGAGTCAGAGGTTATGGAAATGTAGTTTGGAAGATTTGGTTTTGTGTTTAGAGTTTTGAGAAAATGGGTGACCGTTTCAAAAAATGTGTTTTAGCAATTGTGAAAAACGTAAAAGTAAACGCTTAACTGAGTGTTCCATGTTTTATCTGACTGTTGTGTGTTCTAGCAGACTGTTTTGTGTCCAGTGTTCTGACTGTTGTGTGTTATAGCTGACTGTTGTGTGTTCTAGCAGACTGTTTTGTGTCCAGTGTTCTGACTGTTGTGTATTGTGTCTGTTGTGTTCTAGCTGACTATTGTGCGTTGTGACTGTTGTGTGTTCTTTGTTCCAGCCCATGAGGGGGCAGAGCACAGGGAGCCCCCTCCATGCTGGGTCCTTCTGGCCTGTGTCGCCCCCGCCTCAGCCCTGCTCTCAGGCCTCGCTGTCTGGGCACTCTGTTTCCAGAAAGGTGGGTGCTCCCCTCCGCCTACAACCCTTTAAAGGGCCGCTTTACTTTGAAATGACTCAACAGGCCACAGTTCATTCCGTAACATGCCAGTGATGGTTTAATATCTTTATAATTAAAGTCTACAAATGTCTTGTGTGTCTATTATTTCAATTGAATCAATCAATCAATCAACGAACAAATCATGATCAATATGTTATCATACGCCTCACCACTTCACAGCCTATCAAAGTTGTCAAAACGGAACTGTAGAATGTTACATTTAAAAGTATTGATGTGACTGGACAGTCATTCTACATATGCACCAGTAAATGGCGATGTGGTGTAATTTTTCTAAAATATTCCTGAGTTGAGCTCTTGGTAGCTTTCAGAAGTAGACAGAGTCAAGTAGAAGGCAATCATTGTTTTCCAGCTCGTGCTTGTAGTTCTGTAGTTCATTATGTAGCCTTATTACGTAACAGCTGAAAACAGGAAGTTATTTAAAAATGTTCATACCACTTGCAACACATTTTCCCATTAATTCCCACATTCAGTTGATCAAAGGCACTTCTCTAAGCATGTTTAACGAGAGGCAACAACAAATGAGTTAGACTAAACAATTAACCAGGAAAAATAACAGAGTCAAAGGCACTTTTATGATAGACAGGGTGAGGTATTTAAACATGATCTGCGATCAGCAAGCAAATTCTCCACTGACCTCTACCCATCCCAGGTAGTGGTTATTTACTCTACCCATCTGGTAAACAAACTTATTTTAAATAACGTAATCGAACTAGGCATGCAGAGATACTGTATGCTACTGTATATGATATATAATGTCATAATAATGTATTAATCCAAGGGATAGAAAGCTGTCAAAAGCTCTACCCTTGAGCTACACCCACCCCCTGAATTAACCTTGTTCCCCAACATGGTTACACCTGCTGCAGCAGCAGGCCATAAGGCCGCAGGGCTCCCTCGATGATGGCTCTCTCCTGGATGGCCGTGGATCCTTCCGGCACGTAGACCAGCCAGTACTTCTCCCTCCGACACTTCTGACGCTGCTCCGGGTTAATCCGGTTCTGCAGAACCACCTTGTACACCTTGTTGTCCTCTCTGGACCGGAAGGTCTTGGAGAACTTCCCAGCGATCTTGACGTCTGGTGTGGAGTAGACTCCTCTCCCCAGGGTGGACCCGGCCGCCGACCGCTCCCCGGGACCTCCATCGTCATCGCCATCTTCGTCACCTTTGGCTTTCTTTTTGGTGACGATGATGCCGAGGGAGCCGTCCATGGCGGGGCCGTGGTAGGAGACGGGCCATGCCTCGTCCCCGGTCCCCAGCCAGGCGTCCCCGTCTGGGTACTTCTTCAGAACCTTGATGGCGGCCCGGAACCATCCGCAGGGCCGGAGGTACGGTTCCTTCCCCCGGGTGAACACCGTCTCTCCGTCCTTCACGTTGGTGAAGTCGTAGTTCCACCTGGGGTCGAAGAACTCCTGGGCGTTGACGTAGACCGTGGGTCTGTTCGTCGGGGCGGAGTCAGACTCGGGGAGGGCCAGGGTGGTGGTGGTGCCCATGTCCTGCAGGGAGAGAGTCCCCAGGTTGGGATACTCCAGCGCCTGGAGACCCTCCTGTGTGTAGAACTCCTTGAGAGCCACGACGTTGACAAAGTCCTGGGGCGTGAGCGTGTGGGCCGCTCCGGCCGCCAGCTGCACGTTGCAGCCGGAGACGGCGGACAGAGCCTCCAGGAGCTGAGCCTGGCTGGGCATGGTGAGGCCACGGAGCTGAGGGGAACTCCTGGAGGACGGGACTCACCGATCCGCCTGCTGCTGTGGTGCTCTCTGCATGGAAGAGACGACCAAATGGGAAGGACGCCGGCGCGACACAGAGAGAATTTAAAGAAAGAGAACTCCGTCCGCACCGAGGAGTTGTTGTTTGTCTGACTTACTTTCTCTTTCCATTGGCGCGACCGTCTTACATGTCCTTCGTAGACATCATGTGAGCGCAAAGTGAAAGTGAAAGTAAACAACTTAATGCTGCCAAACTCGTCTCGGTGTGGCCCCTTTAAGACAGGGTGGAAGGTTGTCTGTGTGTGTTTGTTCAGCAGCCACTGTTGGAATGTTTCTCTGGCTGGCCTGATACCATAACAGACATCTGCTCTCTACACATTTCCGTAGGCAGATCCATTTACTTGTGCAGTGGCTGTTTGAAGGGGAACACAACTTTAAAGGTAAAATGTCTCTGTTAATGCTTAAAATCATTACTGTTAAACTTAGCCTAACCTAAATAATGAAAATAAATAATAACTGAACTTGTAACACTTTTGTTGCAAAGCACACTATTATGGTGAAATGTTATCTCGTGTTTGTTGAGTTAAAACCGAAATATTGTTGTTGCATAGCAAGCATCATAGCAAAAAGGCTAACAAAAGTAAGAGTTAGCCTATACCCACCAATTAACATTAGCCCTTCATTCATGACATGGATACCGTAATAATCATACAGAGACATATTTGCATACCTTTATCTTTTTCTCGTTTCTCCTATTCTTCTTTTCTTTTTTTTCGAAATTGGGCACCTGATGGCTTACTTGACCTTTTCCTGTCCATCTTCTTTGGCACTCAACAGTCAACAGATTTCCCATCCCCCCAACACTGTCACTCACGACCAGAAGTTAAGACTAAACCAATTCACCTTGGTGACCACAATCGTTTTGTGTTACATATTTTTATTAGCCATTTCACACAAATAAAAAAAATAAAAAAATGTGCAGGAACTTTAGGCCTATATTTATAATATTATGAATGAAATGTGCGTTATTTGGAAGAAAGTCGAGGTGCAACTGACTTTAGCCCACTAATTTAGAGTATTGCACTATACAGTGGACCCCCCCCCCCCCCCCCCCCCTTGTCCGTTCCATTTGGGAGACCCAGTCAGGTGAGCTGTCTGTCCCCCTCCCCTTTTTTCACACAGCTTCTGTGCACGGCACCTTCTCAGCAAGCAGGGGTGCCTGCAGCTGCCTGAAGGGGGCGCCAATTTGCCAATTCCCCACACAGTGAAATGATAGAAAAGAGAAAACCGTTTCGCGGCGCAGAGATTTTTATTTATTTATTTTATGCTCGTGCGCCCCCCACGTGACATGAAAAAATTCCGCCCCGGGCGGCTGCCCGGTCCGCCCGTGCCTAAAAGCGTCCCTGGACTGTGTGACTAAAGGGGTGTGTGTTAGGACGAACGGGTGAAACAGATTTCCTTTTCAACCCATTCCCCCTGATCTGATTGGTGTATATTTCTTTCTTTACAGGAAATGGGCTTGCACTATGCTAGCCTGAAGCACACAGCAAGGCCCCGCCCCCCCACTCAAGGGAAGCTCCCATTGGAGGGAGATGTGACATACTCAACAGTGGTTTGCCGTGTCAACCCAAGCACTTAATGATGTCTTATATTATGTTATGTTCTATAGTGATATTACATCCTGTATAGAGCACTGTCACACATGTGTTTCTAGTAGCCCAATAGCTTTATTTCTGTTTTATAAAGTTTTCTCTTTTTGCAGACAGGACAGAATTCTCTACATAAAGGGCAGTATTTTATTTCTGTAGGTACTGGAACCTGTAAATCAAACATGCACACACATGCTCTGCACTCAGTTGCACAGTTGATGTACTTGATGTACTTAATAAATCTTATAGCACCAAATACAGAATCTGTCAATTATTCCTAATGACTATATAGACAGTCCCTCCTCTTAATGAGCTGCAACTGTAGTGATGTTGACACATTGATGTTAATGAAGTTAATACTGCCATTTGATTGGTCTTGTAGAGGGGAGGTTGTTCCATTTGGAGGTCAGGTGATCAGGGTGGTGTTGGTGCTGAGGGGGTCAGCTGACCAGGGTGGTGTCGAGGGTCAGGTGACCAGCGTGGTGAGGGTCAGGTGACCACAGCAGAGTAGATGACATGGTTGTGCAGGTCGGTCGTAGCTCTGGGTCTTTCCAGGTCCTTCCAGTTCTGACGACCCAGAGAGGCGTAGTGGAGATCCTCCACTTCCTCTATATGAGGAGAGGTCTGAGACACATACACATATATACACTTACACACACACACAGACGCATGTATGCACGCACAGACGCAGACGCACAAACAAACACCGTCACATGCATAACAGACACACACACACACACATAAAAACGGCACACTCAAACACACACACACACAACCATGTAATCACACATCCAACACTCGCACACGGTATTGTATTAACAAACTGTCCCAGTGGCATGTTTCCACGTTGGTAAACACCTGCAGTGCGTGAGGTTCAGCCGTACTCACCCTCTCTCTGCCCCTCTCTGCCAGCTCCCACTCTGGAACAGAAAGAAGAGGCAGCCTTAAGGGGGCGCTCTCATCCTGCATCGCTTCACATCTGGGTCTCCAAATACTATAAGCAATCCTTTCCAATCCTTTCAAACCCAACGTTTCCTTCCGTCTGCCTGCCACTGTATGTGTGTGTGTGTGTGTGTGTGTGTGTGTGTGTATGTATGTGTGTGTGTATGTGTGTGTGTATGTGTGTGTGTGTGTGTGTGTGTGTATGTATGTGTGTGTGTGTGTCACGTTGTGTCTATCTAAGGTCCTTTACCTGTACTTGACAGTCCCTGGTGTTGAAGCTCAGTATCTTCCTGTCTGTGCTGTGCCCCTGAATACAACAAATATACAGTTCATACCAAACATATATGAGAAAACATGTTACACAATACTGCACCTGCATGTTTCAAAAGGCGTCTCGGCAAGTATATTAGGCCGGTCAACAAGTTGATTGTGAGATGATGTGTCTACCTGGGTTTGTGTACTTCCTCTTCCTCCTGCACTTCCTGTCGACAGTCAGAAGACACATCAGAGAGGCTAACAGGGCAGCCACGCCCACACCAATCACTGCTGCCACCACAGAGCCTTGTGGGAAAACGTAAGCATGCCAAAGTATTTAAAAAAAACACAAAACTAGTTCACTCCCAAATGTTCACTGAATCTCCATGGTTACAGTAACCTCACCGTTGTCAAACTTTGCTTCTATGTCCTCCTCCTCAATAGTATCTGGAGAGAGGAGTACCATAGAACCAGAAGATTATTAGTGTTACTTAGAAGTAGTTAGTTTCAGACAAAGTTTTGTTTTTAGGAACCATTTGTGTGGGTGGTGTTGGATTGTAGGGTACACCTGTGTTCAGTACAACAGTGGTGGTAGTCTGGGTGCCGGAGTTATCTGGGTCTGTTTATGCCAACCAAAACATAAAACAAAGCCAAGTCATCTGACACCCACACACACACACACACACACAGACATAAATAGTCCGCACACAAACACACATCCACACACTCTCACACAAACTTGCACTCGCTCTTTCCCTCCCTCCCTCCCTCCCTCCCTCCCTCCCTTCCTCCCTCCCTCCCTCCCTCCCTCCCTCCCTCCCTCCCTCCCTCCCTCCCTCCCTCCCTCCCTCCCTCCCTCCCTCCCTCCCTCCCTCCCTCCCTCCCTCCCTCTACCTGGCAGCACGGTGACTCTCCCAGCCGTCTCAGTGTTGCACTGGTACTCTCCAGCGTCCCCTGGCTGCAGGTCGGCAATCTGCAGCTCGTCGCGGTCGTAGGAGAACCTGTTCCCCGGGTCGGCCCTCTCCTCCCTCACCTCCCCGTTCTTGTAGCGCGTGGCGATGGGCTGCCGTTTCGCCTGACCCTCCCCCCTGAAGAACCACCTCTGCTTGGGCTTAGCAGAACCACGGCAGGGCAGGACCAGAACCCGGCCTGCTGACACTGAGAACACCTGGCCTGGACGGACGCACGCACACACGCACGCACACACAAATGCACTCAGACACACACACAGACACGCGAACATGTACACAGACACGTGCATACAGATGGAGAGGCACACACATGCACATTCAAAGACACGCGCATGCACACACCCAAACACACGCAGACACGCAAAAACACACAGCAGTGTATGATATGACACATTTCAGATAAACCTTGCCCTTTGACCTCTGCTCAGCGTCCTACCTGAAAGCACCTGGACGTGGGCGACCAGATGGTCGTTGCAGCGGAAGTCGCCGGAGTCTGCCTCCTCCAGGTCCCTGATGAACAGCGAGCCGTCGGGGAGCAGGGCGTACTTTGGACGCTCCGGTTCGGGCGTCGCATCGCCGATGACGCCTCGGACCTGGTGAGTCCAGACTGCGTTGCCGGGGCGACCACAGGGCAGGGAGAGGTGGTGGTCTTCTGGCACGGACACTCTCCTGACTACGGGGGTGTGTGTGTGGGGGGGGGGGGGTGTTGGGGTGTGGGGGGGGGGGGGGGTGTGGGGGGGATGGGGGGACAAGGGGAAAGGAGGAGCCAATGTGAGGGACAAAGGGGAAATGGAGGCCGAGGGGAGGGCGTGCAAGGGGGGCAAGAGAGGGAGGGGTTATAGGTGGGGGGGGCAGAAAATAGTCAATCCTATTCTTCTATGTGACGTTACATACAACACATATACAGCACAACAAGATAATGACCACACAAAGGCTTCTAAAAAAGACACGCCCAGAAAACGAGTTTGGGGCGTCTTCACACTCGTCACTTGGCGAGGGGCGCTAAAGAGGAGTAGGCCGGGGCAGTCTGGCGGGTCTCACAGGCGGGTGCTCCGTCACAGCAGGACAGTCACCAACACCAGACTCCACGAGGCTCCCACAAGACTGAGTGCTACTCACAGCCTGCTGAGGCCTCTGGATTTAGCTCCGGCTTCCTGTGTCTTCCTGCCATTCCTCTTTATCTCACGGAAACACCGCGTGTCTCTCTTCCAGACTTAAACACAACCCCACCACACGCTGCTGTCACGAAGATCATACAGGACTGGCAACATTTACATTTCCAGTCATTTAGCAGGCGCTCCTTTTCCAGATAAAGATACAAATATTGCTCGATGATTAAAAGGACTTACAGTAAATGAGTGGAAAGGGTTAGGGTTATGATGAAATTCTTCATGGATTTCAGACTTCAGTTAGTTGATCCCCGTCATTTCACGAGAGGCTGTCCTAAGCTACAGGACCCAACGATACAGTATGACTGTGTCCCTGTTCAGCCTCAGTCATCTAGCACCCAGGACCCTATACTGCTGGTCTGAGCCAGAAGTGAATCTAGCATAGCTGGAACACACCAGGATAAGGCTAATGTCTGATATCATCTGAAACATTCTGAATGAAATCTCTCCTTGCTTTATAATGTTGCATTGTTGACATCAACTAAAACTATGTGAGATGAAATTATGAAAATACCCTTCATTATTGTATTACATAATCAGATGGAAATGGTCACACTTGATTTTATAGATGCTTTGCACCTTGGAGGTCAACATTTGTAATTTATTAGACCACTACTCTTTCTCTAAAAACAATGAAGTATACAACATCAACAAAGCATCTTACTGTAAAAAGTACTTCTGTCGTAAAATGTCATGACACTGTCAGACATGTCATGTAAATGTTGAAAAGTGATGGGATATTTTATATTGGTAACTCCAATCCGACTATCTTACCTGAGGAAGTTTCAGCTGAGGTAAAGGAGGTCATGACAAGACACAACCAAATGATGACCGAGCCTGACATGTCCACCAGGCACTGGGTTGAAGTTTGTAACTGTAACTGGAGGCAAACAGGGAAGCTGTGCTGTGTGGAGGCTGTTGCCACCCCTTCTGCACACACAAACACACACACACACACACGCACAAAAACACGCACACTACAGTAAGATACAAAATGATGGACACAGCTGCATGCTATAGAAGTACTGAAGTGTGTGTATGTCTGTGTGTGTCTGCATGTGTGTGTGTCTCTGTGTCTGTGTGTCTGTGTGTGTGTCTGTATGTGTCTGTATGTGTGTGTGCCTGTGTGTGTGTCTGTGTCTGTATGTGTCTGTGTGTCTGTGTGTGTGTCTCTGTGTCTGTGTGTCTGTATGTGTCTGTATGTGTCTGTATGTGTCTGTATGTGTGTGTGCCTGTGTGTCTGTATGTGTCTGTGTGTGTGTCTGCCTGTGTCTGTATGTGTCTGTATGTGTCTGTGTGTCTGTGTGTGTGTCTCTGTGTCTGTGTGTCTGTATGTGTCTGTATGTGTCTGTATGTGTGTGTGCCTGTGTGTCTGTATGTGTCTGTGTGTGTGTCTGCCTGTGTCTGTATGTGTCTGTGTGTGTGTGCCTGTGTGTGTGTCTGTCTGTTTGTGTGCAGGCTCAGATCGCTCAGATCGTGGTTTCCTGGTTGGAAGTTGTTTTCCACCCCTCCTTCTCTTTCTGTGTGTACGTGCGCTCAGTTCCTGGTTTCAAAACAACAGCGCAAATGCTGTCTCAACTTCACCAGACAGATCAGATCATCATGATGACCACTTACTTCTGCCTCCTAGTCTCTGTCTTGATTTGCAAGAACTACGCAGGTGAGCTCATTTCACATTGCTTCTCTACGGTGTCTAGTGAGACTTTGAGATAGTCATTTTGTATCATGGTCAAATCAAATCAAATCAAATTTATTTGTATAGCCCTTTTTACACGCAAGCATGTCACAGAGGGCTTCACATATGCCCATAGAACTGCCCCTCAACCAACCTAAACCCTCAAGGAAGACAAGGAAAAACTCCCCAAAAAACTCTCAACAGGAGAAAAAATGGAAGAAACCTTGGGAGGAGCAATTCAGAGAGGGATCCCCTCCTCCAGAGACGGTTGGTGAGAGAGAGGAGCAGAACACAGGCTAAACATAGTCATACAGTGTTGATGGGTTTTTAAAACACCAAAATCCATTATTCAACTTTATAGATGTAGGACAGGACCCGGGAGACTCGCGACCAGGTCCAGCGTTGGCTGACCGACGACCAGGCAGGTGCTGACAACTCAAACCCCCCACACCACAAGGGATGTGTGTGGGGGGGACAGAGAGAGGAGAGCAGGGATTAGAGAATGCCAGGAGCAGCTAACAGTTACAGTCATAATAGAATGAGATCCCCACCGGTCAAGTGTGGACTGGTGCAGCAATTTAACAGAGCAAAAAAGGGGAATTTGATGCAACCCCACACACCAAGACAGCGACAGCCCCCCTCATTTGGAACATGAAATCTGTTCCAGGGGAAGAGAACTCTAAAATAAGTTATACTTAAAGAATAAGGATGGAAACAACCCGTCCCCCGTTGCCTCCAACTAGTAACATACTTACCTTTAACAGTCGTAGAATTGACTAAACAATAACGTTTTTAACCAAATTTTAAAAGTCGAAACAGTATCAGACTCCTTAATTGAGACGGGTAATTTGTTCCAGAGAAGAGGTGCTCTATATGAGAACGCCCTACCTCCAGCTGTTTTTTTCTTAATTTTGGGAACCACCAGATAGCCGGCATCTTGAGATCTAAGTGTCCTTGCGGGGCAATAGGGTGCAAGGAGACCGGAGAGGTACAGTGGTGCCAATCCATGCAGAGATCTGTAGGTTAGTAGTAGAACTTTGAAGTCAGCTCTGGCTTGGATAGGGAGCCAGTGTAGAGAGACAAGAGTAGATGTTATGTGATCAAACTTTCTTGTTCTGGTCAATAGTCTAGCAGCAGCATTTTGCACCCGCTGTAAATTTTTTAGGTGGGTAATTGGGAGGCCAGAGAACAACACATTGCAATAGTCCAATCGGGACGTAACAAATGCATGTATTAGTTTTTCGGCATCATCCTTTGAGAGAAATTTTCGTATTTTGGCAATATTATGTAGATGGAAAAATGCAGTTCTGGTAATTTGCTTAATATGGTACTCAAACGAAAGGTCTGGGTCCATTGTGACTCCTAAATTTTTTACTAGCTGGCTTTGAGAGACTTTGACGCCGTCTATGTCTAAGGTCAGATTGGAAAAATTATTTCTATATTTTTTAGGACCGAAAATTTGAACCTCGGTTTTATCCGAATTTAGAAGAATGAAATTTGCAGTCATCCAAGCTCTCAACCTAGAAACACATTTTTCCATAGCATGTGGAAATTCTCCAGACTTTATAGACATATATAGCTGAGTATCATCTGCATAACAGTGAAAATTTACCCCAGAGGTTCTAATTATGTTTCCTAAAGGCAGCATATAGAGAGAAAATAACAGAGGGCCTAGAACTGAACCCTGTGGTACTCCGTATTTTACAGTGGAGCTCCTGGATGAGCAGCCATCATAGTGGACATATTGTGATCTATCGGATAGATACGATCCAAACCACTGAAATGACCCCGTACCAGAAATCCACCAGAAATGGTGTGAGCCATTTTTTATTGTATGTACATTTTCAGCAGTCTCTGTCCTTTTCCTGAATATTTTAGTGTTATTTTTCAAAAGCTCGTTCAAAGAATGATATTTTCTGATGTTCAGTGTAACTGTAATTCAGTCCAACTGTAATTCAACTGTAATTCAGAAGGTTCTGGAGCCTGAGCTGTATGATGTAGGATGTACACAGTGAAGTCAGGCTTCCTGCATCTAGTCACACTCTGAGACAACAGCAGTTATACTTTGTCCATCCATGTTTGTCATGACAGAGATGACCTGTCAAACTGTCCAGCAGAATACCATCCCCACACTGAGTTGTGGCCACTCTGAAGGTGATGTAACATGGAGCAGAGACCAAGATGGAGGAAGAGTTGACATTCTGACTGTGAGAAAAGGACAGGACAGCGAGGACAAACACATTTCTGACCCAGGCAAGTGTTTTAGTTCAGGTTTAGACAAATCACTCATTATTTTGAGAGTGAATTCCTCAGACAGTGGGGTGTACTACTGCAACGGTGAACCAGTGGTGAATCTGACAGTGACACCAGGTGAGTCTCTGAGAGCCAGTAGACAGTGTGGTAGAGATACACCAGGAACCTGCTCTGTTGTGGCCTCAGAATACAGGTCAGCTGATGTGTTGTTTCATGTCATCTCAACATCACAGAAACAGTCCCAGAAGAACATCAGAAGAGAACACGTGGTCCTAAAAGTCCTAAAAACAGTATTAGTACAGTTTGTTCTGGAAGCATCGGATAGATTTAAAGTTACCAGCATTCCTAGCCTCTCTATTGTTTGCTACAAATACAAAAATCATTTAGCTTTTGGTCAAAGCAGTGCACAGGGGGAGAGGAACCTGTGACTTCTTGATCTGCAGTCTACTACGGGTCTGACTTTTTGCATTTTTCCCCCCTCATTGCAGGTGAAAGATATGAGTGAAGCAAACCAAAACCACATTACCATGACAACACGACATTACGTTAGTTTCAGTTAGTTTACACCACTGCTGTTGGTCTTGTTTTGTGTTTGCGTGACAGTAACAAAAATACAGTAGCTTCAACCACCCTCACAGCCCCCTCCCTCTCTCTGTCTGTCTGGGTTCAATTTTAATGTGATCTATCTGATATCTTATCTCAGTTCAGCTAACTGAGAATAGCGTCACTGAGATGTCCATGTTACACTAGAGGGTGAAAGTCTCACTAAGTTGTAGTACAAAGGATGGTCTGCTTTCATGACAGGAAACATGACCAATGTAATGATCGCATGCAGGATATTACGCACAACCCTCCAAGATGTTACAATGTTTA
The DNA here is from genome assembly GCF_963692335.1 of Osmerus eperlanus. Lineage (NCBI taxonomy): Eukaryota > Metazoa > Chordata > Actinopteri > Osmeriformes > Osmeridae > Osmerus > Osmerus eperlanus. Next base: position 1,355,837 of record NC_085037.1, read on the forward strand.
ATTTCTTGCAGAAATTGTGTTTTACAGTTTAGAGTTATGTACATATTGGAGGGGGGAGGGTATAATCTAAAATCTTGCTTCGGGCTCCAATACTGTCAGGGCTGGTCCTGACTATGTATAAAGGTGCTGTATGATACCTCTTTTCAGATATCACCATGACCCCTCACACCACTAAGAACCCAACCACAATAGTTAAGAACACAGGTCAGTTTCTCCAGATGTTAATGTCACGTAAACTTGTAGATTCTTTGTTACATGGAGTTGGAAATACTTTTTGTAGAATTGCCCACTTGTTACCTTAGATTACTTCAATGACAATGTACGTTGTCAAAGGGCCAAAAGCACTCACATGGGGCAGACCCTCCTTGTTTATGGAAATACGAGTTTTGACTTGATTTACAGTGATAAAGAGGAGGAACAAGAAAGATGAGAAGAAAGATAAAAAGGGTGAGAAGAACAAGAAGAATGAAAAGAAGAATAAGAAGACAAAGAGTAAGTCTCCTCATTCGTCCTTCAACTATTTGATGAACAGGATATCTACTATTTGTCATGTCTGCTCATCTCCATCTCAATGGTCATTATGGAGTGATCTGTGCGCATGATAATGTCAACTATACATAGAGTATTCTTGCATTTTGCTAACTATGAAGTATCTCACTAAGGAGTGATCCTCTTTAGTTTCTCTTGCAAGTAACATGTTAGACCCTGCACTAGAGAACTGCTATATGAAGCTTCTATGGCAAGCCGTTTTAACATTTATTTCTAAAAACGTACTAGTCACTATTTTTAAGTTACTAGTACTTATTATTAAGTTACTTGTAACTATTCCAACATTAACTAGTATCTATTCAATTTTTACTATTAACTATTGGATTAGTTACTAGTAACTAAAGAATAGTTACTAGTATCTAATGAATAGTTACTAGTATCTATTCCCGTTTTACTAGTAACAAATTGCACATTTTTACAATTGTATTCTATGGGGCTCTGCTTTCCAGATATTTACTATTTGTTTCCAACTAGTATCTATTCCAATAGTTACTAGTATCTATTTCAGTTTTACTAGTATCTAATAATTAGATACTAGTACTTATACATTAGGTACTAGTATCTATTCCAATTCTTACTAGTAAAAGTTGTATTGTTACAAGTAACATTTTAAATTGAACTATCAAGTAGTCATTCTTACTCTTCCTAAGCAATGACGAGTAAAAAAGCAATTTTTACTAGTAAGAATAATAATGTTACTAGTAAAACTGGAATAGATACTAGTAACTATTGGAATAGATACTAGTTGGAAACAAATAGTAAATATCTGGAATGCAGAGCCCCATAGAATACTCTACATACAGTATTCTTCCATTCAGATCATTATAAAGTCTCTCACTAAGGAGTGGTCCTCTTTAGTGTCTCTCGCACGTAACATGTTAGACGCTGTTCTAGATAACCTCAATAGAAAGGATGATTCAAACTGTCATGCAGGTTATCTTCTGTGTCATGTGACTGTACTGTATGTAGAATGGTGAAGTATGATACCTCTTTTTAGATATCACCATGACCCCTCACACCACGAAGAACCCAACCACAAGAGTTAAGAACACAGGTCAGTTTCTCCAGATGTTAATGTCACGTAACCTTGTTGATTCTTTGTTACATGGAGTAGGAAATACGTTTTGTAGAATTTCCCACTTATTACCTTAGATTTCTTAAGTGACAATGTACGTTGAAGGGGCAAAAGCACTCACATGGGGCAGACCCTCCTTGTTTATGGAAATAAGAGTTTTGACTTGATTGACAGTGACAACTAGGATAGTGTCAGTGGGTGAAGAGAGTGAGGCCACAAAGAAGGATGAGAATGAACATAAGAAGGGTGAGAAGAACAAGAATAATGAAAAGAACAAGAGGGATGGAAAGAAAAATTAAGACAACAAGGAGGAAAAGAAGAAAGTGAAGGATGAGAAATATAATCAGAGTAAGCCTCCATCTGTCTGTCCTCCATCTGTTAGATGATTGTGATATCCCCCTTTTGTCATTCATGCTCTGCTCCATCGAGGTCATGATGTAGCACACACAGGAAGTTGGTGATCAGTGCTGATAACTGACTGCTCTGTCTTTACTCTCTTTCTGAGGGTAGCAGGATCACCTTTTCCTGTGTCTCTCTCTTCCTTGCCTTTTAGAGGCAGTTCTGATAGTGGAACTTTACTGAAGCATTTCTAACAACCATGTGAGCCTGTACCCAACTGCTGAGTCTGACTGTTTACTAGCAAACAGTTACAAAATACAGTATGTACAGTATGTAAAATGTCCTTAATATATCTCTCCCTGTGCTGTCTTATCTTTTCGTTTGGTCAAGTGTAGAAGAACACACTTTCTGTCTGGCCAGTAAACAAGGTAGGCTACTTAGAGAGAAGGCATAGCCTGCATACTTATTATAATAATGTGTTCCAATGTGTATGTATACATATTTCATGAGTGCAATAACTAATCAACAATTGAACGTTTAGGATGTTTATTAGAACGATGGGGCTTGTAGCACACCAAGCTGGTAGCAGAGCTGAGTCTGGTGCAGGTGGAGGAGGCTGGTAGCAGAGCTGAGTCTGTTGCAGGTGGAGGAGGCTGGTAGCAGAGTCGAGCCTAGTGTCCTGTGGAGACAAGAGTGTCATTCTCCAGAGAACAACTGAGATGTGATTGAAGTCGGGAAGGGCGGGTTAATAGTTTACCAGGCTGGAACTTAGGGTGTGGTGCTTGTGCTGAACAGCAGCACAAGCAGATCCCTGGGGATGCCTGGAGAGATGAGCAGGAGAGCAGGGAGAAGCAGAGGAGAAGGAGGGGTGGGAGGGCGCCAAAACATGTGAGCACGAAGAGGGAGGAATAGAGGAGTAAATATACAGAAATATTAGACTGGGAAAAGAGGAGTCGAGGTGCGGTCACATTCCTCTGTACTTGGGCTGGGCTGAGGTGCAATATTCTTCTCCCGAACTTCACTTATGCCTAATTCCATATAATGTTAGATGCAATACGTACTCGTTTCAGTATACTATATAGTTACATTATGTGTGTTCTCATTCCAGGATCCTAAAACACAGAAGATGGGAAGATTCAGTCAGCGTAATCGACAGTAAAGTCTTTGTTAAAAAATTATAACATACACAATTACTGTGATATGTGATTTCAACTTTCATTTTAATATCTTGAATCTTTATCATTTCATTTGATCATTTGTCTATGCATATAATCAGCCCCCTGGAGCAATACTGATCCTCTTGGTATTGATTCCATGGGTGTACAGCTTTGACTAAATCATTTAAATCTCATACAGAAATTCTGATTATAAAAATGTATGTACATTTTAATTATTATAACATAACTTTGTTATTGATTTATTTGTATTGGTAGAAAATGTGGTATTGGACATTGGTAGAAAATGTATTGCAGTTTAATGTTTTAGAAAAAAACTATTCTGGTTCTTGCACTTTGTGTATACTTGAATCTATGTATATGGTGCTGATGTTGAATGCAATAAAAAGCAGAGCTGATTTGCTGTGCCGATGATGATGAAGGGTAGTGAGTTGTTGGTCATTTCTTTTAAAGTGTGTGTGTGTGCATGGGCTCAGTTCCTGGTTTCAAAATAATATTACAGTTACTCTCTTAGGTTCACCTCAGACCAGACAGATCAGAGCATCACGATGACCACTTACTTTTGCCTCCTAGTCTGTGTCTTGATTTGCAAGAACTACGCAAGTGAGCTCATTTCACATTGCTTCTCTACGGTGTCTAGTGAGACTTTGAGATAGTCATTTTGTATCATGGTGTGAGCCATTTTTGGATGTTATGAACCTTTTCAGCAGTCTCTTTAATTTCCCTGAATATTTTGTGTTGTTTTTCAAAAGTGTGTCCAAAGAATGATCTATCCTGATGTGTTTTGTAGTCCAACTGTAATTCAGAAGGTTCTGGAGCCTGAGCTGTAGGATGTAGGATGTACACAGTGAATTCAGGCTTCCTGCATCTAGTCTCACTCTGAAACAACAGCAGTTATATACTTTATACATCCATGTTTGTCATAACAGAGATTACCTGTCAAGCAGAAGACAACCATCACACTGAGAAGAAGAATTGTAACTTGTCTAACTACATGCTCTTATGGTTCTTCCCTTTGAACTTGTTTGTTTTTTCACAATGTATGATTCATGTTTTGGCTACCATCATGTTTGGGGCTATCTCGTTGTTATGATCTGTGACCTATGCTCTTTTGTAAAGCTCTCTCTTGGAAGTCGCTTTGGATAAAAGCGTCTGCTAAATGCATAAATGTAAGTGCCCTGACTGAAGTTAAACCACAAGGGGGCACAACAGTTAACAAATCTACAAATGTCTTCAAATGGAAACATGTAGACACACACGTTTACACTTTTTCCTTGTATGTTATATCATTTATTTAATAATTAAAACTTTTACAACTATTCAGTTACATTTACAGAATAGGGTCTGATAAACATTGGAATATAGAGTAAACAAACTTCTCTGGATCAGATTTGGAGACAAAAATGAATCAAATCTAATCAAATCAACATTTATTTGTATAGCCCTTTTTACAAGCAATGTCACACAGGGCTTCACATACGCCCACAGAACTGCCCCTCAACCAACCTAAACCCTCAAGGAAGACAAGGAAAAACTCCCAGAAAAAGTCACTAGAGGAGAAAGAATGACTACTATTCTCTACTGTCTACAGTACAGTACAGTAAAATGTAGCCTATGCACTACATCAGTATTTTTGGGGGAAACATTCACGGCAGTCCATGATCGAAACAATGTACTGTATTTTATTTGCTGGATACTTTCATTTGTCTCCACAAATGTATTTGCTGTGTTTACAGTATGTAGCCTACTATACAATATTCAATTTGAAATATGTTCTGATTTTCTTCACAAAATGCAACCTTTACGTAGACAATGTGGTGAAATACAATAACTATTTTCAGCAGTGTGCTGTACTGGTCTTGTGTGTTGTGTTTGGTCAACATATTCATGGACTTTTACTTACTCTACTGTAACAATATCTCTGACAAAAACAAGCAGGTTATATCATTAGAAAAGAATAGTTTGTTTAAAAGTGTTTTATATTTTTCACAACAGTGTGTAACTGGTTCAAGCAGAGTCCAATTTTATGAACCATGTCTGTGGCATAAGGTGACAGAAATTGTTTTTTATACATGATTGACACCATCATCATCACTATCATTGACACCATCATCCCCTCCAGACTTGTCTCCAAGCTTGTGGACCTGGGACTAAGCACCTCCCTCTGCAAGTGGATCTTCCACTTCCTGACGAGGAGGCCACAGGTGGTGAGAATCGGTGACCGCACCTCATCCACACTGATCACCAACACAGGCACTCCCCAGGGCTGTGTGCTCAGCCCTCTCCTGTTCTCCTTGTTCACTCACGACTGTGCGGCAACACACAGCTCCAACCTCCTTGTTAAGTTTGCTGATGACACAACCATCGTGGGCCTCATCTCTGACAGTGACGAGTGACAATGACCTCACCTGGTCTGCTCACACAGACAAGGTGGGCAAAGCGGCCCGGAAACGCCTCTTCTTCTTGAGGAGACTGAAGAAGTTTGGCATGGACTCAGTCATCCTCACTAACTTTTACAGATGCACAATAGAGAGCATACTGACTGGTTGCATCACAGTGTGGTATGGGAGATGCACAGACAGGGACCGCAAGGCCCTACGTAGTGTGGTCCGTTTTGCTGAGTTCATCATCGGCAGGAAGCTCCCAGCCCTACAGGACACCTACCACACACGTTGCCTTAGGAGAGCTGGCAGGATTCTAAGAGACTGTTACCACCCAACCTTCAGTCTTTTTACCCCGTTGCCTTCTGGCAGGCGATACCGTAGCATTTGGTCTCGCACACACAGACTGGACAACAGTTTCTTTCCAAGGGCCATCAGGCTTCTGAATGGACATTGATATGGACATTAATTCACTTCACACTAGTCACTTTACACACTGTCACTTTCAGCTACTGGTTGCACTATGAGCAATATCGCACTATTATACTTCACTTGTCTTAGGTTAGAATAGGTTTATAAGGCTAGTATAGGTTATTATGTGTATTAGAGGTTTAGTGTATTGTATTGAATATTATATATTATCTGTATATTTAGGAGGTTTACTTATTTAGCTTAGCATAGATGTAATCTATGTTCTGTGTACTTATATGTTATGTTATGCAAGGTTGCGTTGCTTTGTCCTAAGAATTTCAGTGCCCAGTCTGACCTTGTGTTGTTCTGTGCATTTGAAAATAAAAGACTTAAACTTGAACTTGAATGATTGTATAGTTTTGAATGAAGTGTTTCATTTTGCAAGAGATTGGAGGTGTTCTGCTACTTGTGTGTCTAGTTGTGTGAATCATGTGTTGTGTTTTGACAAAGTGAGCCTTGTTTTCAAAATTGAAAAACTGTAATAAGGCTAGTAGCGGAAGGAAAGAAACTATTCTTGTGGCGTGAGATTTTGGTCCTGATGGACCGCAGCCTTCTGCCGGAGGGGAGTGGTTGAAACAGAGTGTGTCCAGGGTGGGAGGAATCAGCCACAATCTTCCTTGCTTGCCTCAGGGTCCTCAAGGTATGCAGGTCTTCGAGGGTAGGAAGATTCCAGCCGATCACCTTCTCAGCAATGTGGATGATACGCTGCAGTCTGCTCTTGTCCTTGGCATTGGCAGCAGTGTACCAGATGGTGATAGAGGAGGTGAGGATGGACTCAACGATGGCTGTGTAGAAGTGCACCATCATTGTCAACTTTGGCAAGTTGAATTGCTTCAGCTGCCGCAGGAAGTACAGCCTCTGTTGTGCTTTCTTGGTGAAGGAGCTGATGTTCAGTTCCCACTTGAGGTCCTGGGAGAGGATAGTACCAAGGAAGCGGAAGGACTCCACAGTGTTGACTGGGGAGTCGCAAATGGGGATGGGGGTGAGTGGGGCTGTATTCTTCCTGAAGTCCACAACCATCTCCACTGTCTTAACCCTTGTGCTGCCTTCGGGTCACATGACCCAAAGGTTCATAACGAACCATCGTTGTGTTTACCCAGTTTTACCCAATACAAAAACAAATAAAAATAATTTTCTTTTAACCGTTGCAATGTGGGGGGTCTGCGACAGCCCAACGGTTAAAAGAAAATGCTTCACTTTGTTTTTGTATGAGGTAAATTTGTCGCAATACGACGGTGGGTCACAATGACTGATGGGTCAGAATGACCCGAAGATAACACAAGGGTTAACCCTCGTGCTGCCTTCGGGTCACATGACCCAAAGGTTCACAACGAACCATCGTTGTGTTTACCCAATTTCACCCAATACAAAAACAAATAAAAATAATTTTCTTTTAACCATTGCAATGTGGGGGGTCTGAGACAGCCCGACAGTTAAAAGAAAATGCTTCACTTTGTTTTTGTATGAGGTAAATTTGTCGCAATACGACAGTGGGTCACAATGACTGATGGTTCAGAATGACCCGAAGATAACACAAGGGTTAAGAGCATTGGTAGTATAATATAAAAATTATCATTATTACAATCAAACTCCGGTTACAAAGACAAAGATAAAGATACGATGTACACGTGTAGGCCTAGACATATCAGAACAACAGTACGCACTCATTGCAGGTCCCGCGTATAGATTCCTGTTTGCGTTGTACAATGCTGCCACATTGTGGTGAATTGACGCAACTATGACTCACCATAATGGAATGGGTAAACGTATAAACGGGGGGACGTATAAACAATAGTGTCCAACAATGCGACAATAGCCTATAATCCTACAAATATTGTAAATCCAGGAAAATAGTTTTTTGGACATTAACCTCATCAATCAGTCGGTTGTCAGTCTCTCTGACTGATGCTAGTCTAGAAAAAGAAACTAGTTTTGACTTATAGGCCTACTTAAATTTGGTCTCGTTTTGATATTTGGTGGCCAAGCGGCGAAGCCACTTAAGTGTTTCTACCTTTTCTTATTGGTGGCCAAGCCGCGAAGCGGCGAAGCCACTTAAGTGTTTCTACTTTTTCTTATTATTATTACACTTCTTCTGCCATTGGAGTCTATGGCAGCCCCTAGAACCGTATGGTAAAAAGTTGTGAAATTTGGCACACTCATTAAGCACAGTCCCCTCTTTATATTCACCAAGTTTCATGTCTCCCATTGGAGCACTCTAGCGCCACCAACGGGTCAAAGTTGGACTTGTGTTTACACACGTAACTTTTGAACCGTATGTACAACATGTGTACAACATGTTTTATGGGTCATTCGACTGCTTGGCCACCTCATTGCTGCTTGCAGCTATATTTGACTTTGTAAGCCTAGTTATTCAAAGGTCGTGATTGAGAGGAGACCACCTCAAATGTAGGTAGTTTAGATTGGTTATTAGCAGTGGGCCTATATGCCGGGGGGGTATAGGCCCCACCGTATAGGGGGGGGGGGGGGGGGGGGGGAGTTAGGACAATTCCAAGGCCCCTGACTGACAGAGGCCCCAAAAAATAGGTAAAAACTAATATAAAATTATATTAAATATTATATAAACCATCATCATTGAGTATATATGTATTTCAAATATAATAATACAACTAGAGAGGGTACAATTTCTGGGGAAATTGTAGGGTGTGCTTGCTTGCTTCGGTTGCACAGGCGTCCGTTTTTGAATGACATTTTTACAACTGATATATCTGTATATTTTATATTAAAATGCATACTTATTATTTATAAAGATTACATAGATTTAAAAGCATTTTTTTTGTGCTGCTCATTTACAACTGAAAATACGAGTGAAGTGTAGAATTAAATATGATGTCTTCTCATTTCCCCTGCAAGAGGCAGCCTCATAGCTGAATCAAAACGAATAAATTTGGCAGACCGGTGTAAAAATTGACCTAATCTCTATGACTTAAACGTCCTTTTAAGTTTTCCCTTCTCGTGATATTTTCAGGCATTTAGCCTACTCATATTGCATTCATTCATTAATAAAGAACCCCCTTTGAAGATTATTCTACGACGTTACCGGCAGTAGAAGATGGAATCGCGATTCAAACAGTACCATCTGCTAACTGAAAATATGCCCCCAAAAACGTAAATAAGCTTGACATTTATTTAGTGGAAAATCGCTCATTCATAAAAAGCTCACTGGTAGCGATCATTGTCAGTAACAACGCAAAATGCGATATAGCCCTGTGTGGAGAAGCTGCCCCGGTAAATTGTACTACTACGGTACAGTACTAGACTACTGCTGTGTTCGTCTCGGTAGCGATTGCGTTGGTTGAATTGGATTTAACGTTCCGTTGTACGGTTTAGGCTGAAATTAATTATTTTCATGAACAGATTGACAAAGTTTAGGCTGTGGCAATGAAGTTCAGGTTAGTAGTTAGATAGACTTTTGATTTAAGTAAGCCGAACATGTTCTGTCGCCGTTTGACTTCCTACAGCTGTGTAGATGTTTTTGTAGTGTCTCGCGTAGGCTACAGCGTTGCAGTGATACACTGGATTGAAACCACAGGTAATGATAATTTCACTCACAAATCGTTTACTTGTAATCTAATGTCATAATAAATCCTACAACGAAAATGTATATGTGAGGAATGTTTATTTTAACGATTGAAAACAGATAACGCTACATCATAGACCACTGTAGTATGTGTTGCCCGGGCAACACAGGCTAATGTCATGATGCTAATACTTCAGTGAAATAGTAGACTACTGTTTCCGAAAGTAGATGTACTTCCTTAATAATATCAGCTTATACTGTACATTACACATCACAATTGTGTGTCATATCACAAAGTAAAATGAGTAAATAGTTATCACCCTGGCCTCTTTGCTTGTGGCGTTTCTGCAGCTGCCTTGCAGTAAAGCTATAGTTAGCCTAGCTATCCCCCAAGTTAACAGATGCAAAACGAATGTTCTGCCAAAGGTAGTCACGCGTGTTTTCGTGACGTTAGTGACGTAGTGACGTTAGTAACGTCAGTGACTGTGGCTAGCAAATTAGCCACCGTTAGCTTCACTTTTCGCCACAAAAACTTAACTTAAGCCCAAACCATGCAACGGAACGTAAATTCCAATACAAGCAACTCAATCGCTACCAAGACGAAACTTTTGACACCTATGTTGTCTATGTAGGCCAAATATTGACTGAGTTTTAGGGGGGAAAAAATAAAAAAATAATAATAATATATATGTGAGAGAACAAAGGTTGTGCTCTCGCCGAAGGCTTGAGCACACCCAATTAATGATTTCCTTGTTTTAACTTGTTTTTTTAGGTTGTTCTGGCTACACCAGGTCACCAGGTTGTCAGCTTCCCACCTGTAGTCCGACTCGTCTCCACCAGAGATGAGCCCAATGAGGGTGGTGTCGTCCTCAAACTTCAGGAGTTTGACAGACGGATGACTGGAGGTGCAGCTGTTGGTGTACATGGAGAAGAGCAGAGGGGAAAGGACGCAGCCCTGAGGGATCCGGTGCCGATGGACCGGGTGTCAGAGACTTGTGATCCCAGTTTAACGCACGGCTTCCTGTCAGACAGGAAGTCTGTGATCCACCTGCAGGTGGAGTCGGGCACGTTCAGCTGGGAGAGCTTGTCCTGAAGCAGGGTGGGGATGATGGTGTTGAAGGCAGAGCTGAAGTCCACAAACATGATCCTGGCGTAGGATGCTGGGGAGTCCAGGTGCTGTAGCGTGAAGTGGAGGGCCATGTTAACTGCATCGTCCACAGACCTGTTGGCTCTGTAGGCAAACTGTAGGAGGTGTGCCAGCACCAGGTGCTCAAAATACTTAATTACTACAGAGGTCAGGGCAACGGGTCTGTAGTCATTAACCCTTGTGTTAACTTCGGGTCATTCTGACCCATCAGTCATTGTGACCCACCGTCGTATTGAGACAACTTTACCGCATACAAAAAAAAAACAAGTGAAGCATTTTCTTTTAACCGTCGGGCTGTCTCAGACCCCCCACATCGCGAAGGTTAAAAGAAAATGCTTTTTATTTGTTTTTGTATTGGGTAAAGTTGTCGCAACACAAGGTTCGTTATGACCCGAAGGCAGCACAAGGGTTAAGTCCTGTTGGCCGTGGCTTTTTGGTCACAGGGATGATGGTGGAGGACTTGAGACAGACTGGCACATGGCACGTATCCAGGGAGGTGTTGAAGATGTTGGTGAACACCGGAGACAGCTGGTCAGCACACTGCTTGAGGGTGGCTGGAGAGACAGATTCCGGCCCAGCTGCTTTGCGGGGGTTCTGCCTCTTGAACAGTCTGTTGACTTCTCTCTCCTGAATGGAGAGAGTCAACACTGTCGTGAGTCCACTTGGGTGGGAAGGGGTAGGACAGGACAGTCCAATTGTCTTTCAAATCTGCAGTAGAACTCGTTCAGGTCATTGGCCAGTCGGGAGTCGTTAACGGTGTGGGGGGCTCTGGGCTTGTAGTTGATAATCTGCCTGAGCCCTCTCCAGACAGAAGCAGAGTCGTTAGCAGAGAACTGGTGTTTTAATCTCTCTGAGTACAGTCGTTTATCCTATCTCACCGCTTTGCTAAACCTGTACTTCGACTCCTTGAATCTGTCTCTATCCCCACTCCTAAAAGCTTCCTCCTTCTCCAATTTGCATGTAATAGATAGGCTAGGCCTAATATCTTTCCACCCGTGTACATATTTGTGCATACAATGGTTGTAATTGAGTTTTTTTATAGTAATAATGTGCCGTTGGCACCACTGTGTCGTGTGGAATTGACAATATTCTCGTAAAAAGGTATTGTGGTTACAATGTAATGGGGCGCACGAGACTCGAGGGTCCTGTCGTGGAGAGAGGCCCGAGTGGACAGAGACGCAACTCAACGAAATGAATGGAGTTGAATGGAAATGCACAACAGACAAATCAAAACTTGAAAGGATAGAAATTTATATCGGATGATCGACTAAATAAACACCAATGAGTTTTTTTTGCCAGCTTTTGAAGACTCGTCAACAGTCAACTCTTCAGTCTGAAGCGACTAGGTGCTTAGCCCAGACACAGACCCAGACCCACCGCTCTCCAAACGCAAAATGTTTCTGCTGTGTTGTATTCCGTAGATACAGGAAAAGCTGAATACTTACTTCATTTCTTTCAACCAAGTACAGTACTCTAGCCAATCAAATATTTCAAACCACTTGTGTTGAAAGGCCCATATTTTGCCATCCAAACGTTTGAGGGGATTTTGAAGTAGCTTCAGTTGTTAAGGGCCTGTGTCCTGGTCTCCAAAATCAGAATTTGTCCCAGTTGCCCCTACCTGCTGCTGATCTAGGTCTCTACTGTTCTCATATGCCCTCACACTTGTCTCATATGAAAAGTAGCAAAGTAGAGATGGAACATGTCAGAAAGTACTACTGATATAATCATTTATTCGGCTTCTTTTTAAAATGAAAGTTCAATTCAGAGCCTAGGGAACAAAGACAAATGTTTAAGCTTTTGCATATTATGAACATATTATTTTAGCATGTGGCAGCCCATTGCAGCTCTCCACTTTGGCAGGTCTGGGTTGAAAGCAGAAGTCTCATTTCAATTGAGGGCCACCTGCCCTGCTGTGGTCCAGTTTTGGGCGATACTTTTTGGTTTTTCCTTCTTTTGTTGGTTGATGACAAAACAGTCGACTAATGATTTCAAAAGCCCACTGTCCTTTCTTTCTCTGTCTCTTGCTCTGTATGTATGGACTCATTTGAATCTCTCTAAAGATCATTTCCTTTTTCATCTGTGAATTGTGTCATTCCGAGCCACATTTTTATATTTGAGTAAACCGGAGGCAGAAATAGTCCACTTCAGTTAGACACTGTGAGCACCAACATGCTAACGCTCTGTGGTCTCGTGATATTCTTCATGCCTGCCCCCCACCTCATTTATCTGGACCAAAACATGATGCTATGGGACTCATATTTTCCCACAACCACTAAAAATAGCTTTACTCTGTGACACATTGCATGCAGATGGACTTTACCACCACAGTGCAACCTCCACACACAGGACGTTGGTGATCAGTGCTGATAACTGACTGCTCTGTCTTTACTCTCTTTCTGTGGGTAGCAGGATCACCTCTTCCTGTGTCTCTCTTACTTGCCTTTTAGAGGCAGTTGTGATAATTAGGATAATGGAGACATTTTACTGAAGCATTTCTATCAATCATGGATGACATGTGTGCCTGTATCCCAATCACTGAGTCTGACAGTTTACTAGCAAACACTGACAAAGTGATACTGAGAGAAAAGGCATAGCCTACTTATTATATCAACGTGTTCTATGTGTATATACATACTAATGTTAGATGTTAAACATTAATTTCAGTATACTACATATGTGTGTGTTCTTATTCCAAGATGCAGCCAGTGATTAACATCTTGATTACTGTTGATTTGGTGTCAATTTTATATTCATTAGCATTGCAAAGTCACTGATACAGACAATTAAGATGAACTTTATATTGTCTTGCTGTTAGCAAGCCAGCATTGCATTCATAAGATGAGCAGTGCTGACAGACAAAACTGGCTCGATAGTTTGAATCTGTTCCTCACAAAAGGGTCTCTTTATGGATGAAATGTCTTCTATCTCCACGCTTCTGTGCATGCACAGAAGTGTATCCAGAAGTGTGTCTCCACCTGACAGAGGAGTCAGGTGGCTGAGCGGTTAGGGAAGCGGGCTAGTAATCTGAAGGTTGCCAGTTCGATTCCCGGGCCAAGCAAAATGATGTTGTGTCCTTGGGCAAGGCACTTCACCCTACTTGCCTCGGGGGAGAATGTCCCTGTACTTACTGTAAGTCGCTCTGGATAAGAGCGTCTGCTAAATGACTAAATGTAAATGTAAATGCATGCAGTCTATCAGGCACACACATCAAATCAATTCAAAATGTATTTGTGTAGCCCTTTTTACAAGCAATGTCACAGAGAGTTTCACATACGCCCACAGAACTGCCCCTCAGCCAACCTCAACCCTCAAGGAAGACAAGGAAAAACTCCCAGAAAAACTCACTAGAGGAGAAAAAATGGAAGAAACCTTGGGAGGAGCTATTCAGTGAGGGATCCCCTCCTCCAGAGACGGTTGGTGAAAGAGAGGTGCAGAACACAGGCTAAACATAGTCATACAGCAGGGAAGTGTCGATGGGTGTTTAAACACCAAAATCCAGTGTTCAACTTGGGTCAGAGTTGACAAATGTCAGTTTAAGCAGAGGTAGCCACAGGGCTGGGGGACTGTGATCTGCGCAGCATCACAGGCAGGTGGATGAGGGAAGGGACCAGGAACTCGCTGTTGTCTGTCAGGGAGACCGATGTCCACTCAACCCCCCCCCCCCCCCACACACACACACACACCACAGGGGAGGTGTGGAGGGGGGACAGAGAGAGGAGAGCAGGAATTAGAAAATGCAAGGAAACGGTTACTGTAATATTAAGAACGAGGTCCCCACCGATCAAGTGTGGACTAGTGCAGCAATTTAGCAGACCAAAAAGGGTATTTGATGCAGCCCTAGACATTAAGATAGCGCCAGCCCCCCTCGGTTGGAACCTGAAATCTGTTCCAGGGAAGAGAAACTCTAAAATACACACACACACACACTAGCACGAGCAACATACGTTATACAGATGCATGTTGATTGAGTGCAAGAAGTAACTTCTCGACCTCCAGAGTCGTGGCTCTGTGTGTTGACTGTGTTGATCTGTATGTGAGTCTGTGTGTGTGCTAACTTTGGGGCTACGTCAGCTCACTTCCCTTTTAAAAATAATTGCAACTGCTGTCTCAGCTTCACCTCAGACCAGACAGATCAGAGAAGAACAATGACCACGTACTTCTGCCTCCTAGTCTCTGTCTTGATCTGCAAGAACTACGCAGGTGAGCTCATTTCACATTGCTTCTCTACGGTGTCTTGCTGAGTGGAAGACTGACAAAGTCATTTTATATTGTGGTGAATATATTGTAGATACTTTAAATCATAGTGTATATTGTTTTAGATTTCATGGACATTTTCAGCAGTCTCTTTACTTTTCCTGTATATTTTTGTGTTGTTTTTCAAAAGCTTGTCCAAAGAATGATATTTTCTGATGTGTAGTGGATATGGATCTTTCTAGTCCAATTGTAATTCAGAAGGTTCTGGAGCTTGAGCTGTAGGATGTAAGATGTACACAGTGAAGTAAGGCTTCCTGCATCTAGTCACACTCTGAGACAACAGCAGTTATACTTTGTCCATCCATGTTTGTCATGACAGAGATGACCTGTCAAACTGTCCAGCAGAATACCATCCCCACACTGAGTTGTGGCCACTCTGAAGGTGATGTAACATGGAGCAGAGACCAAGATGGAGGAAGAGTTGACATTCTGACTGTGAGAAAAGAACAGGACAGCGAGGACAAACACATTTCTGGCAAACGTTTTAGTTCAGGGGCAGACAAATCACTGACTATTTTTAAAGTGATTTCCTCAGACAGTGGGGTGTACTACTGCAACGGTGAACCAGTGGTGAATCTGACAGTGATATCAGGTGAGTGTCTGAGAGCCAGTAGACAGTGTGGTAGAGATACACCAGGAACCTGTTCTGTTGTGGCCTCAGAATACAGGTCAGCTGATGTGTTGTTTCATGTCATCTCAACATCACAGAAACAGTCCCAGAAGAAGATCAGAAGAGAACATGTGGTCCTAAAAGTCCACCAACTCCAAGTACAGTATTGTTCTTGAAGCATCTGATAGATTTAAAGTTACTGACATCACATTCACCTTTACTTTCTAATACCAATACTGTATTCATTTAGCAGACACTTTTAGTCAAAGCAGTGCAGGGGGGGGGGTAATAATCAGTGATATATGATGAAAGTAAGATCGTCTCCGTTTTCAATTTGAAGCAGTATCTAGCTTACTGTAGGAAATCTCCCATTGCATCCTCTCCAGCTTCTTCGGCTAAAGATGGACGACAATGACGATGCATGCATTATTCACACCTACGGTGTTAAGATAGTCTGTAAAAATACCACTTTGACACACTTGCAAGAAATGATCCGCTGGTTAGATGTAGCATGCTCTTATTTACCACCCACAATAGTTCTGCTTTTTTTTTGCAGCAGCATTCTGAGTTAGAGTAGCTAGCTTTTCCAGTTGCACAACAAAGTCACATAATGTGACGAGGTTGAATTTAAAAAGGTGGGTGCACACATTAAACATATAAGAATCTTAAATAAGAAGTGTACAAGTCTAACTAATACTAAGGTTTAAAATTGTAAAAGGTTTAGAATTAAATAAAATGGCTCTAACATAACGCTTTAACATTGATGAAATTAAATAAGATACCCTTTTCATCACTCTTTTTTCTCCTTTTTCAACCGTGAGAAAATATTGCAATGCATAACAATGACAGATATACTTTTAACACTCTCACCATTTTGGTTTCAAAGCAACACTTTTTTTTCACCTTCATACTGCTGACATACTTTTGTCTGCTATGATATTGATAACTGTTATGCAATATACTCTTCATCACTATATTTGCTCATTTTTCTAACTTCAAACTTTTTTCTGTTTCTCAATCTTTCATTCTGTAATACTTTTAACTAGTGGTGGGCCGTTATCGGCGTTAACGCGCTGCGTTAACCTGAGACTCTTACCGGGCGATAAAAAAAAATATCGCCGTTAATCTATTCTCAAAGTTGGGTTGGGAGCTGGGTCTGTACTACGCAAGCTATAATGACTTTCACCTTGATATTTTAGCGCGGATGTATACCTAGCCGAATTGCACTGTAGAGGGCGAGAACGAGTCTTTGAACCTGTGTGTATGCCTTGTGTATGAAATTATCACATCAAACGTAACGTGCTAACATGGATGCAGCTATGAAGCCGCCTGGTTTGCTTCAGGGAAAATGTATTTTTAAGAAGCTTCCCAATGGAAACCTCGACAAGACTAAGGTTGTGTGCACCTTGTGCTATGCGGAATTAGTTTACTGTAGGAGTTCTTCCAGTCTCAAATACCACCTAAACGCAAAGCATCCCTTAGCTAATGCGGAAGATGTCGGGCCAAGCACTGATTTAGCGCAGGGGAAGAGTCGTCGTCAAACTACTGTTTGAGTGCAACCGAGGCAAGCCCGTCAGCACAGCTCTATCAGGCAAACTAACTAATCTAATAAACAGTTAATAAACACAAATACATCTTATTGAACATCATTTATTTTCATCACCAATTATATAGAACAGCTTTCTCAAGCAGTTTGTGATGCATTTTGGAAACAGGAGATGAACCCCTGGTCTAATGCGCCACCTGGCTTGAGAAACCCGTTCTCAAAGATTTACTTTTAGTCATCATTTAACGCCAAGATTACAGTGAGATTAATCTAGATTAAAAAAATGCCCACCACTACTTTTAACGATTAAAAATGTATGAAAGTAAATAAGATACTCTTTTCATCACTGTTTTTTCTCCATTTTCAACAGTAAGAAAATATCCCAATGCATAACAATGACAGATATACTTTTAACACTTTCTCACCATTTTGTTTTTAAAGCACATAACTCTTTCCTGTCCACACCTCCTCCGCCTCCTCTTCCTCTCCTTAACGCTCCCCCTCCCTCCCTTCCTCTCCTCCTATACCTCTTTTAAATTTTTTGTAAAACCTTCTTCACTATTCAAGCCATCAAAACAATCGTTTCAACTGCTTTCAGCAAACACACACATTTTCTTCAGGAAATGTACCTTTCTAGTTTCACATTGCTTCTCTACGGTGTCTAGTGAGACTTTGAGATAGTCATTTTGTATCATGGTGTGAGCCATTTTTTATTGTATGTACATTTTCAGCAGTCTCTGTCCTTTTCCTGAATATTTTAGTGTTAGTTTTTATATTTTCTGATGTTCAGTGTAACTGTAATTCAGTCCAACTGTAATTCAACTGTAATTCGGAAGGTTCTGGAGCCTGAGCTGTATGGTGTATGATGTACACAGTGAAGTAAGGCTTCCTGCATCTAGTCACACTCTGAGACAACAGCAGTTATACTTTGTCCATCCATGTTTGTCATGACAGAGATGACCTGTCAAACTGTCCAGCAGAATACCATCCCCACACTGAGTTGTGGCCACTCTGAAGGTGATGTAACATAGAGCAGAGACCAAGATGGAGGGAGAGTTGACATTCTGACTGTGAGAAAAGGACAGGACAGCGAGGACAAACACATTCATGACCCAGGCAAACGTTTTAGTTCAGGGGCAGACAAATCACTGAATATTTTGAGAGTGATTTCCTCAGACAGTGGGGTGTACTACTGCAACGGTGAACCAGTGGTGAATCTGACAATTACATCAGGTGAGTCTCTGAGAGCCAGTAGACAGTGTGGTAGAAATAGACCAGGAACCTGTTCTGCTGTGGCCTCAGAATACAGGTCAGCTGATGTGTTGTTTCATGTCATCTCAACATCACAGAAACAGTCCCAGAAGAAGATCAGAAGAGAACATGTGGTCCTAAAAGTCCACCAACTCCAAGTACAGTATTGTTCTTGAAGCATCTGATAGATTTAAAGTTACTGACATCACATTCACCTTTACTTTCTAATACCAATACTGTATTCATGATACAAAGTAAGGTCTCCTCACCTGCCACCAGTCCCAGATAGCCTGTAAACATGTATTCAATTTAGCATCCGCAAACCTGAAACAATACTAATACAACTGTTTTAGTTCTGATAGCAGGTGTAAATTTCAGGGCTTTGAGTGATGCAAATCAAACCGCAGTTCAATTGCAACATGTCACACATTTCTTTCACCATGACTTGAACACTTTTTGTCTAATTAAGCTTTTGTGATCGAATGACAAAAATAACAGCAGATCGATGATTCCCCCCCCCCCGCCCCACCAACGCACACACACACATACCCTTCATGGCACATGTTAGACCCTGTTTATGGAAATACGAGTTTTGACTTGATTGACAGTGACAACGAGGACCGTGTCAGTGGCTGAAGAGAGGGAGGCCACAAAGAAGGATGAGGAGAACAAGAATAATGAAAAGGAGAATAAGGAGGATGAAAAGAAAAAAGAAGACAAGGAGGAAAAGAAGGAAGTGAAGGATGAGAAGACAAAGAGTCTTTGTCATGTCTGCTCATCTCCATCTCTGAGGTCATTAAGGAGTGATCTGTGTGCATGCAAATGTCAACTCTACATACAGTATTTTTGAGTTCATAACACACATGCATGTTGAATTCAATTTGCATTCAGAACCCGGAAACAATACTAATACTTACTATGATTTTGACTTTTTGCGGGGGTTTTTCACCCCTCATAGCAGGCAAAAGATTTGAGTGACGCAAACCAAACCACATTACCATGACAACATGCAGTATGTTGGTTTCAGTTAGTTTACACCACTGCTCCTCACTACACACTGTTCCTCTCATGTGAAGTGTCTCAGGCGTTCTTGACAGCTGCAATACAAAGGATGGTCTGTTTTCATGATGGGAAATGTGGCCAATGTGATGATAGCATGCAGGATAAGACACATAATCCTCCAAGATGTTACAATGTTTCATTTCTTGCAGTAAAGTGTTCAGTTAGAAAATTGTGTTTTACAGTTTAGGGTTATGTACATATTGGAGGGTGTGTGTGTGTGTGTGTGTGTGTGTGTGTGTGTGTGTGTGTGTGTGTGGGGGGGGGGGGTACAATCTAAAATCTTGTCTTGGGCTCCAATGTATATACATTATACATTATAATGTATAAAGGTGCTGTATGATACCTCCTTTCAGATATCACCATGACCCCTCACACCACTGAGAACCCAACCACAAGAGTTGAGAACACAGGTCAGTTTCTCCAGATGTTAATGTCACGTAAACATTCAAACATTTAACATTCAAATTTTATATTTGACATGTATATGTAATATTAATGTTTAACATTTACGTTTAACATTAACATTCATATTTAACATTTATATTTAACGTTTACACTTAACATTTACATTAATATTTTGCTTTTACATTTAACATTTACATTTAGGATTTAACATTTAAACAATACATTATTTAATAGTTTTGCATTACTGCATTCATTTACATGAATTTCTCTCTACTGCATTTTTCACGTTTGGTGATGTTGCGGTGTAGCACAGAGTGGAACCCTAACCCTCTGCCTCTATTATGATCCAGAGCCAACTCCTCTGCAGTGGTGAAGGCGGGGGTGGTGGGGGGCTTGTTTTAAAAACATTTAATGTTCTCCCAAAAATATTTTCAGATGGACCACCAGGACACTGATAAGAAGAAGGGAATCTAGCTAATGACACCATAATGAATGAAAATTGTGTCTCCATTTTTTTTACTTAGTATTTCATGAGAGAAGTTGCCAATTTTTGAATGGGATGCAGTTGTAGCCAGAGTTTTTTGGAGCCAGCCCCTGGCGACCATCGGTATTGCACTTTAAGCCACTTCCGCATTGGCATTTTTAAGCCCAGGAGGTTGACCCTTGGTTGAACCTGATTACTTAAACTGAAATCAGCTTTGTGGAACCAAGAAATCCTGAACTGTCATGTCTCTTTCAATGAATTCAGAGTTCAGACTATGGTTGAGGATTTCTTAAGCCACCTTTCTGGAACACCCCCAGGGGTTGATTTGACTGACTAGAGCCAGTCCAATCACCAAATTTCCATTCAGTCCAGGGTCCGGAACAGTGATGGTTTATTTTTCTGGCCCTTACCTCAGAGTTCTGGGGGTAATTTTGTTGTGTCCATGCTTTGTGACGTTTAACATTACCACTATTGACAAGGCGGGCAACCGTCTCATTGCAGATTAAACACATCGGTTTTGTGCTCCCCACCGGCAGCACAAATGCATACTTGTCTGAAACAAGCGATTTTTGGAATCAACTTTTCGCTTTTTGTCAGGTTAAAAGCACGCCATGTCTTTCGCTAAGGAAGAAACAGGTACCGTTAGCAAATCGATTAGCCTGCATTGTTGCAAATGACACACACAACCTGCGTGACCCACAGGTTGCGGCCAACGTTGAGTGAGTGAGTTGTCATGGTGATGACAGTATTACAGCTCCTGATTGGACCTTTGGACTGGACACGGAAGATAGAAACCAAATGAACAAAAAGATGTGCCGGTTAAAATGGAAACGTTCCATCAAAATGAATTAATTCCATAATAATATATCGGTTATAGGTCCGGGTCCGGATAGGGAACCGCCTGGGTCCGGACCCGTACCGCGGTCTGCCAATTAGTGACCCCTGGACTAGAGTCACTTCCTTTCTTCTTTCTGTCTTTCTCTGATGTCATATCCTGTCTCAGGTAATTGGCAGCTGCCTGTGGGTGTGGCTGCCAGAGGACTGGTGCTGGTTCTGGTGGGGTTCCTCATTAGAAGATGCTGGGTTCAGAAAGCAGGTAAATAAAATCAACAAGCTAAACAAAAACACATTTTCATTTGTGAATCAAATATTATAGCACTGCAGTTTTATATGTTTAACAACACTTTTCCTCCAGTTGTGAGACATCATTACTTACTTTTCATTCCTTCTGATGGAAGGACTGCTCTCTGACCAACGCAATAAGGTTGCACTGTTGCTGTCTACGTAACCCCTGTTCTCTGATTTTCTCATTGACAAAATGCAGAGCAGATAAACTTTTTGTTCCTTTTCACCAGGTTCTTCAAGTTCTAAAGAACGTTGTATCTACTATCTGGCTAGTGCACAAGGCACACAGGGAGAAGGTATATATACAAATTAAATAATCAATACTGCCGCATCCTCAATAGACCTATAAAGACTAATATTGATATTAAGTCATTACGACTAAATATTAAGAATTAGCAGTCCTAAGGCATCTATAGTATTTTTTACAGATTTATTCACACTTTTGGTTATACTACAACACGTGCGTGTCTTTTCTTTTTGACAGTCATTCCCATGAGCACCGATCCCACATATGACATCATCCAGAACCCTAACACAACAACCCAATCCAGCAATGGTAAGAATCAATCTCTATCATCAAAGTGGAAGTTTGTTGTGGCATTTCTATGTCTGTGACATGATGCACTAACAACATGTGATGAACATTCCTCTGAACAGGGGAAAATCCTTACTCCTTGGCACAACTTCCATGCGTCCCTGAGACCAGCTTTGACTAGATTGGGCACTAACTACTGAAATACTGTTCGAACTGTACTTACTATATGCACCATTTCTACTTTGCTTTGGATAAAAGTGTCTGCAATGCTAACAATGAATATGTCTAAAGGAATCAAATCTTGTAATCTTGTTCAGGTTTTCTTTGATCTAATTTCTAAAATATTTCCTACCAAATACAATGTCACCTTGTAATTCCTTGATTTTAAGTTTGTGTTTTAAAATAAATGTAAAACAGAAATACATTTTTACCTACCATTTGTAATTTAATGATACAGTAGTATGTGAGAACTGGTCAGAAGTTTGAACACTACTTTTGCAAGGGACTGTAGCCTATATTATAAAAAAAAAACATTTGTGATTTTTTATTTAAAATGTAGTAGTGCAAGGACAACCGCAGTCTTTAAATAGGTTTTCAGAATAATCTCACACAAACTACTTTGAATTTGAATGTGGGCAGGATTGAGCTGTAACGTTAACTGCCCTTAACGACACAGATTTTTTCCTATCAAGGCAGAAATCTGTGTTATTGTGTCTGTGTATCATCTCGAGGACAGGTTTTTTTATTGAATGTTACCAGCATTACACACACACACACACACATACACACACACACACACACAAAAAGGCACATAGGGCTTAATTGTCACAAAAACAAAATATCTGCCTCCGGTTGAACAACCAAGAATGATAAAGGAAAGGAAAAATCATAAAACACATATGGCCTACATGTACAAAAGACAGGGCATTCTCTTTATTTGGTACTTAATAAAAAAAGGAAACACTAAATCAGTTATTTTTTGTCTTTAAGTTTCAACGATCCCGCACATCCCTCCAAGTAGGTTGCAGCAACTTAATGAAGAAAATATGATAAACATTTTCTATATCTGTTCTACAAAATATACAGTCATTCACATCAAGATTGAATCTAGATCTTAACATTTTTTGACGGATAAATCTAAGAAAAAAAAATTGTTACTACTTCAACCTCAGAATTGGAAATTATTGGAATGTTCATGTGGATTTTCTTAATATCTTCCACACTTAATTCTTTAAGTACATATTGATTTCTTACAGGGTTCGGGTAACAATATTGTAGAATAATATTGTAGTGCCCCCTACAGTACAGCTGACTACGCCACCCCTTGAGCTAACTGATAGAATAGTGTAGTAGAGCAAGGGGAACTCTGCCCCAATGAGTGTACAGACACAGGTAAGTTAGAAAAATACAAAACTACAGTCTTTATTTCATACATTGAAGGAGGTCGTACAGGCTGGTCAATAAATACAAAAAAAGGTGGGAATCTTCACGGCCACAAGTTAAGATCAGTCAAGCCAAAGAGGATGAAAGCTAGTGGAAGCTACGGTCTCGATACCACACGTGAATAGAAGTGCACGCAACCCTTAGGGCAACCCACTGCAAACTTCAAGTTTGGGTGAAACACAGATAATTGCTACGGACAATACAGCACTGCAACACTAGTCACTCAGTGAAGTTATACTATGGAGACCGGCTTCCCAAAGCTTACAGGATGTTATGGCTTGACCAATAACGGGGGTGCCTACAGGGAAGACAATGAACAAAACAAAAAGAAAATTCCTCTAACCTGGGGCTCACAACACGTTCACCAACACATACAAACAGTCCCCAGGCTAGAGGGAAAAACAGTACCCAGGCTAAAGGGAAAATCAAAGCCCAGTCACTCAGAGTGACAAACTCACATGCGTACAATGAACCTCAAAAGAACAGCAGCTAGCACACCGCGAAGCTGCATTGGTCTAAAAAACAAACAAAACACAGTAAAACAATGTTTGCATTCCACAATACACCATGGCATGGTTCCACATACCTGTGCAGTCCGATTAGTTCACTACTGATCAATCAGAACACCGCTGGGACCACGATTCACGGCCACGTCTCTGTTGGCTCCCAAACAGAGACCCACTTAATAGGTTGGCAAAAACAGACTGAGAGGCTAAGGAGAAACGTTGTTTAGACATACCTTGCACGAGCCACAGCGCCCACAACACTGCCTCACACAAACAGTGCCAACAGCATGGAAGAGCTACCTGGCTAAGGACCCAGGTGTCAGTATTTATGCCAGTCCCATTACTGCCCATGCCCCGCCCCTAATAATGATGTCATAGAAGCACAGGGAAGAGAAACCTCCAAACAGACAGGGTGCCCTCAAGCAACGAGTACCACAGGCTACATATTTAGAATATCCCTGCTGGTGCATTTATTGTTACAAAATTCAGTTAATTCTAAGCAGAGCTGCCTCAGTTCCGGCAAGACTTTAGAGTACAATTGATTTTCTTTAACCATGGATCTTAAAGACAGTGTTATGGCTCGAATCATTCTAATATAACTGTTAACCGTACTAAACTCCTCAAGCAGAAAAAGTTTAGATTATCATCTAAAAAATTTGCAACAGCCCAAATCCCTTTATATTTCCATTCCTCTTAAAATCAAGAGGACAGGTGTCGTGCCTAAAAAGTGATTGCCGTCCAGCTCCCGCACAACCTGTCCAAGATATATAAGCCTAAGCCATCACCGACGTCTCCTTTTATCTGGATCAGTAAAAACACGGAAATACACATAACTTTATGTCCGTGGTAATGTTGCAAAGGAATGTCAAACTTTAACGTTTCTTGAAACCGAGTAAATAAGTACTGTAATATTTAGAACCATACTATATTTAGTATGGGCCTAATCACGTAAAATGCCATGTCTGAATACGCTGCAAACTTCAGAAACATATTTTGCTACAATTGTGATCATGACGATTTATTCACGAAGGGACACTGCTCTAATTGAATTGATTTTACATGCCAAAGATCCAGCTGTCAATGTGAATAAATTAGTTTTAACTTGGACTATGTAGTAAAGAATCTCATACTGAACACGTTTCCTCAGCCCTCGAATCTACTCTGACTGCATTATGTTACTTTCACCAGTTCAGAAGCCACGGAAGACACAAAGTGTAAACTAGCTTGAGTCAGTGCAAGATTAGCAGATTTTTATGTGTTGTGCAGATCTAATGAAATCCAATTTCAACACAAAAAAGTGCAAAATAATTGTTTTTTATGAAACAATATGCTATAATGCAGTCTCCAATGTACATCAGCATTTTTTTAATGCTATAATGATCAGGTCTAAGCACTATAAATATTTGGATGAGAAAATTAGGATGATGTATGTCATTAATATATGTACACCAAATGGATCATCAAACACTGTAGATGATAGAGAACAGAAGAGAAGATCTAGTCAAAGATGGTCTCAGGAACATCTGGATTCTGGGCCAAGAAGTAAGGGTTTTCCCCTGTTCAGAGGAAAGTTATATTACATTAGTTATAGTGATAGTTAGTATATCATTACGAGAAAACAAAAACGTCAGAAAAAATGTTCTCCTTGATGATGGAGATTGAATCTTACCATTGCTGAGATTTGTTGTAATGTTAGGGTCCTGGATTGTGTGATATATGGGGTCCATACTAATAACTGGAATTAGAAGTAAAATAGAAAAAAACACAAATGTATTTTATATACAGAAAAGAGTGAAGAAAGCTAGTTAATGTACTATGGAGGCATTCTATAAAGGAAAGACACATTTAAAATAAATGACCTTCCTGTGTACTTTGTGCACTAGCCAGATTGTAGACAGAATGTTCTTTAGGACTTGAAGGACCTGGTGAAAGGGAAACCTTTTTATATATAAAAGTAAAACAGAGCCTATAAAGAATTCAGTAAAGAAAGAAAGAGAACTTTTCTGTCACACTCACAAGATTCATCCTTTGGTTGTTGAGTCACATCTGATATTTCTGCATAGACGTGGTCTAACCGTCTATCTCTGTCACCCTCTAGTTACACATTGAGAGAACATGAGACCATAAATACCAGCTCCAGCTATCCCAGGGGGATTTGTACAGACATATTACTTTATTGAGTCAACACTTTTGTTCAGAGGGATTTACAAATTGTGCATAGTATTTGCAGGGGGGTGTAAGGCTTAAACAGACAACTCAGCATTGCAAGACAGATTTCCAGACTTATTTGGACTGAACAGGCTTTGAAATCCCAATAGCATGTGTACAAAGCACATTATATCATGAATAACTCCTTGTCAGAGTGAGCCATCCAGATTTCGATGTGGAGATTTGTGGTCTGGGAGACACCCTTGTCCTCTCCTTTTACATTACAACACTTTGTAAATGCCAAAAAGTGTTGACTTATTATAAAGTGTTACCAAAATGTGTCTATAGCGACTGTAAAAAAAACTGTAATCTATTTGGTATCAACAAGAACCTCACACGTTGTGTGACATATGCTACGAGCAATTCAGTTTTCAAACTCTTACCATGGCATTGTGCATTGAAGCATTGAAAATGTTTGTTACTGTTTGTGTTCCACCTGGTTCCATTGATAAAGCATTACTAATTTCTGATTTTAGGTTCAAGTGATCATTAACTAAACATTATCTAAACTGAGCAAGAAAGACAAGAATGGTCTTAAAGATGATTTAACTCCAGCTGAAATAATTGAATATTGGCAAACAGAGGGAGTCCATAAAAACAAAGCAAAATATAAACTATTATTGAAGATCACTACATCTAATTGGCAAACGTCTCGGTCCTCAAAGCAGCACCACCATCTTGTGCCAGACCTTAGGCACTGCACAGCAAACAACCAGTGAACAGACCAGCAATGCAGGCTCACATTCTTCTGAGTGTTCAGTGACAGTAGAATTGGAGAGCCAATTCCAAAATGGAGTCCTACTAAGATCCTTCAAGCTCCTGATCCAGCACAAATTGTTGCAAAAGTTGTGTGGATGCCACATGCTTACTGTGTTGCCTCTGTGTTTACTCTTTGAGACACTAATGGGAATCAGATGTGGTCAGTTTATTAGTTGCTGCCAGTTCCTGTTGCACATGCAGAGTGTAGATGGTTTACGTTGATCCATCGTTCTATTTTGGTTTGTGTGAATAGGTATAGACTTTTTTGTTTTCGTACAGGGAATGGGAAATGTTTTCCACCTGGAAGCTGTACTTATCTTTATGTGCCTCATCTATCAAGTGGGAGGTCGGGTCAGTTCTTTCCTCTATTGAGGTTTGACTGTTTCGCTAAATCCCATTTATATCCACTCTAAACTGATTCAGGTTTTCAAAGAAACCATTCTGACCAGACCACTCAAAATTGATACAATTTTCATTGTTGACAAAGTGCTGACTATCAAGTGTGTTCTGCAACACGACAAGGACTAAAAGAGCAGGAATAAGATAACCAAGAACACATCTGCATGCCAAAAGAAAATGGTTCCTCTGATCCTCTGAGTACACAACCATGATCACTGGTTGAATCTCACTGCTGTCGTTAATCAAGTTCCTCTTTCCTGTGGGTGCAGTCTATCACAATGTGTGCAATTCCAGCATACTTTGTTAATGTTAAAACACTGTCCAGTTTTTAACCCAAATACAGTCCTACACCTGTATTTATACAGACTCTCATAGTGGGATCTGCTGATTTAGAATCAGGTCCTCTTCAGTTCAGTAATCTCACTCAGGATGATGTCATAACTACATCTGATCCTGGATCAGTCCATGTCCTGTTGAGAATGGGTCGTTCCAGCTCACATACATTTCCTCTGTCCATCTTTCTCATTAGTTCAAATCCACATCTCCTCATTTTTGTCAGTACAAAGTCCACAGCTTGCACAAGCACCTGCCAAAGTACTGATTCAGTGCAACATCATGTTCTGCTCTGTGCCATCATTCAAACAGACTTAAAGACTCAGAGAAAAATATATTACATTTTCCACCACTGGACATTTTTCTTCTCCATCAAACATATGAAATACAATACTGTACTATCTTATGTAATGCACAGACGCCAGACGCATGTTTAGCTTGTTGTTGTTTACCTGCTTTCTGAGCCCAGCGTCTTCTAATGAGGAACCCCACCAGCAACAGAACCAGAACCAGAACCAGTCCTCCAGTGGTTACACCCACAGGCAGTTGCCAATGACCTGAGACAGGATATGACATCAGAGAAAGACAGGAAGTAGAAATGAAGTGACTCTGAAGAGTTCCTCACTTTATTGAGACTTTATAATTAGCTGAGTGGAAAAATACTGTATGTAGAGTTAACATTTTCATGTACAGAAATCACTCCATAATGACCTCTGAGATGGAGATGAGCAGACATGACAAATAGTACATCCTGTTCATCAAATAGTTGAAGGATGAATGTGGAGACTTACTCTTGTTCTTCTCACTCTTCTTATTTTCATTCTCATCCTTCTTTGTGGCCTCACTCTCTTCACCCACTGACACTATCCTAGTTGTCACTGTCAATCCAGTCAAAACTCTTATTTCCATAAACAAGGAGGGCCTGCCCCATGTGAGTGCTTTTGCCCCTTCAACGTACATTGTCACTTAAGAAATCTAAGATAATAAGTGGGAAATTCTACAAAACGTATTTCCTACTCCATGTAACAAAGAATCAACAAGTTTATGTGACATTAACATCTGGAGAAACTGACCTGTGTTCTTAACTCTTGTGGTTGGGTTCTTAGTGGTGTGAGGGCTCGTGGCGATATCTGAAAGGAGGTATCATACTTCACCATTGTACATACAGTACAGTCACATGACACAGAGAATAACCTGCATGACAGTTTGAACCATCCTTTCTATTGAGGTTATCTAGAACAGGGTCTAGAACATGTTACGTGTGACACTAAAGAGGACCACTCCTTAGTGAGAGACTTTATAATGAGCTGAATGGAAGAATACTGTATGTAGAGTGGACATTTTCATGCACACAGATCACTCCATAATGACCTCAGAAATGGAGATGAGCAGACATGACAAATTGTAGATATCCTATTCATCAAATAGTTAGGGAATTGTGAGTGATTTGCCCCTTCTCTAACGTACATAGTCACTTCTCTATGGTAATAAGTGGGCAATTCTATTTCCTACTCCATGAAACAAAGAATCAATACGTTTACGTGACATTAAAATCTGGAGAAACTGACCTGTGTTCTTAACTCTTGTAGTTGGGTTCTCAGTGGTGTGAGGAGTCATGGTGACATCTGAAAGGAGGTATCATACAGCGCCTTTATACATAGTCAGGACCAGCCCTGACAGTATTGGAGCCCTAGGCAACATTTTAGATTACCCCCCCCGCTTCCAATGTGTACATAACCCTGAACTGTAAAAACATTATAACATCTTGGAGGATTATGTGTAATATCCTGCATGCTATCATTCCATTGACCACGTTTCCTGTCATGAAAGCAGACCATCCTTTGTATTGCAGCTGTTAAGAACATTTAGTCATTTAGCAGACGCTCTTATCCAGAGCGACTTACAGTAAGAAGATGTGGAAGAAATTGGGATTTCCTGTGTGCTTACATTAATCACTAATCAATAGAACTAGTCATTGGATACTAGTTAGTACGTTTATCATGTAAGCTTGCTATTAATAACAGTATATTGTGTCTATGTGTCAGGTTAATAGATGTTCGGGGTCAGGATCATCAATTGGCGTTGTCGAGCAGCAGGATTGCAGAACCAGATCCAGGAGAGACCCACGGCGGCACCAGTGTAAAGCAGAACCCGTGACGCGCAAAACCAAAAGGTAAGGGGATCCTTTTTCTAAAACCCCATTCACGGACTGCTTTATGCTTGGTGCGCCTGCTGTCCCTCTGCGATGCTGGTAACGTAAAACATTTAAGAACCTTTTTTTTATTGTGACATTCAGTTGGGAGCCTGGTCTTAGCAGACCCGAGTCTGCTAGGCCTCAACAGGAGGAAGATAAGTTATTAATAGCAAGCTTACATGATAAACGTACTAACTAGTATCCAATGACTAGTTCTATTGATTAGTGATTAATGTAAGCACACAGGAAATCCCAATTTCTTCCACAAAGAACACCTGAGACACTTCACATGAGAGGGTGCCCATTTCCAGGTGTGCACTGGAGCAGTAGCAGGAATGCTATACTGCTGCTGGCAAATCTTACACTGACTAACGGCAGCTTCTATCTGCCCATCTAGAGTGGGCCACCAGAACAGGCTACTGGCCAGGGATATGCAGGGTCATCAAGATTTATCAAAAGCTTGGAGTGAGATTCCCTGAGATCCCCCCCGAGACGAGCTTTCTGTGTTTGTGTCTATGTTAGCTAAACTGAGAAAATATGTCAAATAGATCACATTCTATTAGAATATAGAGATGGAGGGGGGCCTGGGAGGGGGGTGGAAGTTACTGTATTTTTGTTACAGTCGCACAAATGCAAAACAAGACAAAGCGGAGTGGTGTTCTTAGTGTTCTTAACCAAGTTAACTTGGTTTCATGTTGCCATAGTAACGTGGTTAGGTTTGCGTCACTCAAGGCCCTGAGGGTTTGCTGCTACGAGGGAACAAAAACTTTCTGAGTCAGGCTCTTAGTTAGCATTAGTATTGTTTCTGGGTTCCGGGTGCAAAGTGAATACACCATGCTTGTGTGTTAGACATTTTCTCAACAAAGTCTTTCATCAGTAGGAAACTGGGTTTGGCTCAGTTGTAGAGCATTTGACTACTGATCAAGAGGTCACAAGATCAACTCCCCTGTGCTTTCCTTTAAGTAAGTGTCTGCTAAATGAATACATGAATTGTATTAGGAGAAGGTAATAATGCTGTTTACAGTAAATCTATCAGATACTTCAAGAACAATACTGTACTTTGAGTTGGTGGACTTTTAGGACCACATGTTCTCTTCTGATGTTCTTCTGGGACTGTTTCTGTGATGTTGAGATGACATGAAACAACACATCAGCTGACCTGTATTCTGAGGCCACAACAGAGCTCTCTACCACACTGTCTGTGCCTGGTGAATCTCTACCACACTGTCTACTGGCTCTCAGAGACTCACCTGATGTCACTGTCAGATTCACCACTGGTTCACCGTTGCAGTAGTACACCCCACTGTCTGAGGAAATCACTTTAAACATTTTCAGTGATTTGTCTGCCCCTGAACTAAAACGTTTGCCTGGGTCAGAAATGTGTTTGTCCTCGCTGTCCTGTCCTTTTCTCACAGTCAGAATGTCAACTCTTCCTCCATTTTGGTCTCTGCTCCATGTTACATTTCCTTCAGAGTGGCCACAACTCAGCGTGGCAGTGTTCTTCTGCTGGACAGTTTGACAGGTCATCTCTGTCATGACAAACATGGATGGATAAAGTATAACTACTGTTGTCTCAGAGTGTGACTAGATGCAGGAAGCCTTACTTCACTGTGTACATCCTACATCCTACAGCTCAAGCTCCAGAACCTTCTGAATTACAATTGGACTAGAAAGATCCATATCCACTACACATCAGAAACTATCATTCTTTGGACAAGCTTTTGAAAAACAACACAAAAATATACAGGAAAAGTAAAGAGACTGCTGAAAATGTCCATGAAATCTAAAACAATATACACTATGATTCAAAGTATCTACAATACATTCACCACAATATAAAATGACTTTGTCAGTCTTCCACTCAGCAAGACACCGTAGAGAAGCAATGTGAAATGAGCTCACCTGCGTAGTTCTTGCCGATCAAGACAGAGACTAGGAGGCAGAAGTACGTGGTCATTGTTCTTCTCTGATCTGTCTGGTCTGAGGTGAAGCTGAGACAGCAGTTGCAATTATTTTTGAAAGGGAAGTGAGCTGACGTAGTCCAAAAGTTAGCACACACACAGACTCACATACAGATCAACACAGTCAACACACAGAGCCACGACTCTGGAGGTCGAGAAGTTATTTCTTGCACTCAATCAACATGCATCTGTATAAAGTATGTTATTTGTGCTAGTGTGTGTGTGTGCCTGATAGACTGCATGCACAGAAGTGTTAGTGTAGATGTAGGAAATTTCATCCATAAAGAAACCCTTTTGTGAGAAACAGATTCAAATGGTTGATCCAGTGTTGTCTGTCAGCACTGCTCATCTTTTGAATGAAAAGCTGGCTTGCCATGGTCGATGATAGAGACTGAATCTTCCCATCTATGTGTTTTATGGTTTTAGGATCATAGAATACAAGAATATAATATAATAAGTAGGCTATGCCTTCTCTCTCAGTAGCCTACCTTGTTTACTGGCCAGACAGAACGTGTGTTCTTCAGGGCATGTAGCGTCTGACCAAACTAAAAGATAAGAAAACACAGGGAGAGATATATTAAGGACATCTTGCATACTGTACATGCCATTACTTACTCTGATTATATTTCTCATCCTTCACTTTCTTCTTTTCCTCCTTGTTGTCTTAATTTTTCTTTCCATCCCTCTTAATCTTTTCATTCTTCTTGTTCTTCTCACCCTTATGTTTATTCTCATATTTATTTGTGGCCTCACTCTCTTCACCCACTGACACTGTGCTCGCTGTCAATGTCAATCAAATCGAAACTCTTATTTTCATAAACAAGGAGGGCCTGCTACATGTGAGCCGAGTGCTATTGCCCCTTCCACAACTTTTACTTTCACGTAAGAAATCTAATCCATCACTCCATAATGACCTCAGAGATGTAGATGAGCAGACATGACAAATAGTCGATATTATGTTCATCAAATAGTATGATTCACACATCGAATGTGGAGACTTACTCTGTCTTCTCATTCTTCACTTCCGTCTTTTCCTCCTTATTCTTCTTTTCATTATTCTTGTTCTTCTCACCCTTCTTATGTTTATTCTTGTCCTTTCTTTGAGGACACTGTCCTCTTTATCACTGTCAATCAAGTCAAAACTCTTATTTCCATAAACAAGGAGGCCCCGTGTGAGTGCCCCTTTGACAACGTACATTGTCACTGAATAAATCTAAGGTAACAAGTGTAAAGTGAAAAGTATTTCCAACTCCATGTAACAAAGAATCAACAAGTTTACGGGACATTAACCTCTGTAAAAACGGACCTGTGTTCTTAACTCTTGTGGTTGGGTTCTTAGTGGTGTGAGCAGTGGCAGAACCAGACTTTTATATATGGGGTGGCCAAGGGGTGGCCAGGGACACACTTTAATCAAATTCTACATTTACTATGAATAGACTGTGTCTCTACATCTGAATTGCAACTCATTTCTTTCTTACACACACTATACTGTACTCACAAACTGGAGAGACATTGGTCACTCTGTTTTCATGAATATATAATCTGGGTCTAACCAGATTAGAGGTTAGATCCTTTGATGAATCTTTTACATGAAAACAAAACGATTAGTGTATACTCACACAATAAATGCCACAGCCATCAAAACAAGAACACTCATGAATCAACAAGCAACATTTTAAAGTGAGGCTTAATCGGAAAAAAACGTTTGTGTAGGCTTATATGTGTGGCCTACAAACACAAGCTAAACTTGGCATGTGACTGTCTGCCTAGTATGCTCTGACCTGGTGCCTGTAGCCTCCGGTAGGGAGCTTCTCTGAGGTCTTGCCGTGGTGCAAGGACTGGGGTCTATTTCCACCTGATCCTGTTTGCTCAGCTTTTTGAAGAAGTCTGCTACCTCACCCTTTCTTTTAATGTTTGAAATGAACCCTAAGCAAAAATAACATGAAGGCCTACACATCCAATTACCCACATTTGAGTCCAATCTCAATCTTAAACATATCCCCATTATTATCTTCAATCAACTACCAGCCTTTAAGTTACTAGATCATGACTAGCCCTACTCTGAAATACGTATTTCAAACAGGCATTATACAATCGCAAACAGGGTTGCTATCTGACTGCAGAGTCAGTCAATCTTTTGTAATGTTAATAGATTGGTAAGGCATCTCATCAAGAAATATTAGCAGTTAAAATACAAAAATAGTGTAGCCACCCACACAGAAAGACGTGTGTTATATGTTAGGCTGTTGGTTGTTTACCAGTAGGCTACCCAGTGTTCGCAGGGTCCGACACGCCATCTGCTGTCTATGCAGTATGGAGGATTATAGGGGCCAAAACTAAATAAATAATTATATAACACAAAGCTTAAATAAATGACTAATTATATAATGAAATGCCTAATTGACATACAAAATAAATAAATTACGAATTAAATGAGACACTAAATATATAAATGTTACATGTATTTGTGTGTATATATATATATATTTACGTTTTAATGTGTTCACATTTATTTATTTATACTTACATTTATTTATTTATCCTTACATTTATCCACAGTGTAACTTTCTGCAGCAAAATAAATCAGTCGTCCGCCATCACCAAGAGCAGCATGCTCTTGTGTTTACATTTACATTACATTTACATTTATGCATTTAGCAGACGCTTTTATCCAAAGCGACTTCCAAGAGAGAGCTTTACAAAAGAGCATAGGTCACTGATCATAACAACAAGATAGCCCCAAACATTGCGAGCAGCCAAAACATGAAGCATACATTGTGGAAAACCAAATAAGTGCCAAAGGGAAGAACCATAAGAGCATGCAGTTAAACAATTTACAATTGAACAACATGAAATTCCCCACAAGAGTGCAAGAGTGTAGTACCTGTAGAAAAAAAACAAAAAAACAAATCAACAGTAAAATATTTCACAGCGAGTACAAGAATTTGAAACCGTTACAACTAACCAACAAGAGCAACAAGTCTCTAAATACGAGTCATTGTGATCCTGGAGAAAACTAACACTAGGTCCAGCCAAGCATTCCTAAGTGCCGTTGTACTCCCGGAACAAGTGCGTCTTGAGCCTTTTCTTGAAAGTGGGGAGACAGTCAGTGTCTCTGATGGAGGTGGGGAGTTGATGCCACCATTGGGGGGCCAGACAAGAGAAGAGCTTGTGTTGGGACCGGGCGCTCTTGAGCGGTGGGACCACCAGACGGTTGTCAGAATAGGACCGTAGGTGGCGGGGGGGGGGGGGGGGGTGTAAGGCTGGAGGAGAGACTTGATGTAGTCGGGTGCAGTCCCGTTCACCGCTCGGAAGGTCAGTACCAGAGTCTTGAATCTGATACGAGCCGTGATGGGAAGCCAGTGGAGGGAGATGAGGAGCGGGGTAACATGGAAGCGTCTGGGTAGATTGAAGACCAGACGGGCAGCCGTGTTCTGAATCCTCTGTAGAGGGTGGGTTGCGCATGCTGGGAGACCGGCGAGCAGCGAGTTGCAGTAGTCCAACTTTGAGAGGACAAGTGCTTGGACTAGCAGCTGGGTGGAATGCTCAGACAGGTATCTCCTGATCTTCCGGATGTTGTAGAGGGTGAATCTACACGACCGGGAGACCGCAGCAATGTGGGCTGTGAGGGAGAGCTCGTCATCCATGGTCACCCTGAGGTTCCTGGCAGAGGATGAAGGGGTCACCATCGCCGATCCCAGGGTGATTGAGAGATTGTGGGAGATGGAGGGTTTGGCCGGGATGATGAGGAGTTCTGTTTTGGCGAGGTTCAGCTGGAGGTGGTGCTTGGTCATCCAGGCGGAGATGTCTGTGAGGCAGGCCTCGATCCTAGCTGAGATCCCCGGATCAGTCATGGGGAACGACAGGTACAGCTGCGTGTCGTCAGCGTAGCAGTGGTAGGAGAAGCCATGGGAGGTGATGATTGGTCCAAGCAAGGTGGTGTAGAGGGAGAAGAGGAGGGGTCCAAGGACGGAGCCCTGTGGGACACCAGTGGAGAGCTGGCGAGGGCCTGACACTTTGCCTCCTCAGGAGACCTGGTAGGATCTTCCCAACAGGTAGGATGAGATCCACTGAAGTGCAGTGCCAGTGATGCCCATCTCAGAAAGTCTGGCCAGCAGGATTTGATGGTTAACCGTATCAAACGCTGCAGAAAGGTCCAGCAGACTGGAGGGCAGTGGTGACTGACAGGAGGGCAGTTTCTGTGGAGTGGCCAGTCTTGAAGCCCAATTGGTTGGGGTCAAGCAGGTTGTTCTGAGAGAGGAAGTTTGACAGTTGGTTAGATACAGCTGTAGCGGGGTTTGCTCGTTTAAAGATAGAAATACTTAATTTATCATAAAGTCTGGGGCACCACCCTAATATTGGTTTAGGACATTAGGGAATCCTATGTTTAATATGTAATAATCAGTCTCATCTTTAGGAATGAATTCGTTCTAAGAGTAGAGCCAATCGTAACATCAGTGAACACGCACGTCAAAATATCTTTACAATGAATTTATTCAAGTAAGGTAAACAGATCTTATGAAAAGTTGGATTATGGGTTTGATATGAGAGATTGGTTTCAATGAACAGAATGAAATGGTCTAACTTAAAGAAAGGCAGAAATTGTACAGTCAGTGATTACATCCTTACAAATCATAAACAGAGCTCACGCCAATGCCATGTCGAGGAGGAAAGAGCGTTAGCCATAGTTACGTTTGATCAGGGGTTGATCAATGATGTTGAGGGCGGTTTGCGCCAATGGTCCATTTGAAGAATCTGAAGTCACAGCGCGGCTGCGCTGGGTCATGTGACTGAGTCTGCGGGATCTCAGTGAAGTCGCATTTGGAATTGCGTTTTTGGTTCTTCTGTTGAAACGTCCCGATAGTGACGCGTTCACTATGAAGTTGAATCTCAGGAGAAGCTTGGCGACGTCCTTTGGAACGCCAATCCTGATGGCGTTCATGCCATGGTCGGTTTCGCTGGAGTCAGAGATTGATGGTCATCTTAGGGCTTTATACAGTTCGAGGGAGGACCCGTCTGGGGTCAGATGTGGATTGGGGGAAGCTGGGTTCTCAACTCCCCCCTCCTTCCTTCACACCTACCAAAGGTGTGATCTGATCTTTGGCTGGTTCATTCGATGGTTCAAATATTGTTCTGGACATCTTGGTACAGTTACAAAATATAGTTGAATGATTGTTTTATTATGATAGCTTCGTGTAGATACCAAGAATGACGTGGTTATCTTTCAGGAAGAAGGAGTTGTTACTAGAATCAAGATTTCAGTGAACACAACATTAAAACAAAGTAACAAACATAACACAAATATCCCTCTCATAATTCTCCACCTTGTACTCTTGTGGTAAAGGTGAAGTCTCAAGAACTTTCCTCAAAAGTTCTGATCAAGGTATGCTCTTTGTTCAAATCGCCGCCGAAACGGATAGCAAATGGTCGCTGGAGACGTGTTGTCTAAATCAGGCCCTTTGAAGCTTGCAAGCTAGCAGGAGGGCTGATTTGGTAGATTGGGGAGGTCCCCCCCATTCTATGGTTCCTTTGCATCGGCGTTTGGTGGGTAATCAGCATACTGAGGGTGTCACAAGGGCTGATTAGGGTTGTCTGATGTGATTGAATCACTCTTCAGGTGTGGCAAGATGTTGGCTCCGTGTGGTCTTGTGGACCTCACTACACAGCGCGTTCAATTGTTTTAGAAAAGAAGGGTAGTAGTGATACTGGTCTCTAGTTCTGGAGGACGGCTGGGTTAAGGTAGGGTTTTTTGAGTAGAGGGCTAACTCTGGCCTGTTTGAAGGCAGAGGGGAAAGTGCCGGAAGTAAGAGAAGAGTTAAGGACATGGAGAAGAAAAGTCATGATGGAGGGAGAGATGGTTTGAAAGAGAGGGAAGGGGACTGGATCAAGGGGACAGGAGGTGGGGCGATGAGAGAGAATGAGGTCAGAGATCTCTGCCTCGGACAGGGGAGAGAAAGAGTTTAGACATTTAGTTGGGTCAGTCATAGAGGGTGAGTGGGTAGGAAAGGTGGGTTCAGGGAACCGACTGCTAATGTCAGCAACTTTTTTCTCAAAGAAGGAGGAGAAGTCGTCTGCTGTCAGGGTGGAGGGGGAGGGTGGGGGAGGTGGTTTAAGAAGGGTGGAGAAGGTAGAGAAAAGTTTGTGAGGGTTTGAGGCAGAGTTAATTTTGTTCAGGAAGTAGTGGGTTTTAGCATCAGTTATGCGGGCAGAGAAGGATTTGAGGAGGGAGTGATACTTATCGAGGTCCAGACCGTCTTTGGACTTGCGCCATCTGCTCTCAGCTGCCCGAAGGATGGACCGTTCTTCACGAATCACATCCGTGAGCCACGGGCAGGAGGGAGAAGATCGCGCAGGCCTGGTTGACAGGGGACAGAGAGTGTCGAGTGATGCAGTTAGTGTGGATAACAGGGTGTTGGTGGCAGTGTCAGTGGGGTGGGACATGAACTCGTCAATGGGATGGAGGGAGGATGTTACAATGGAGGAGAAATGGGA
The DNA here is from genome assembly GCF_963692335.1 of Osmerus eperlanus. NCBI lineage: Eukaryota > Metazoa > Chordata > Actinopteri > Osmeriformes > Osmeridae > Osmerus > Osmerus eperlanus. The sequence goes on from NC_085037.1 coordinate 1,394,079, forward strand.
GGGGGATAGGGAGCGGAGGTTGCGATGGGAGGGAGGAGGAGTTTGAGGGAGAGAGACAGAGAATTGGATGAAGGAGTGATCAGAAATGTGTAGTCGGGTTACAGAGGTTAAGTCAGTGATACAACCCTCCCTTAACCCTGCCGTTCTCCAGAACTACAGACCGGTATCACTGTTACCCTTCCTTTCAAAAACAATTGAACGTGCTGTATCTAACCAACTGTCTAACTTTCTCTCTCAGAACAACCTGCTTGACCCCAACCAATCGGGCTTCAAGACTGGCCACTCCACAGAGACTGCCCTCCTTTCAGTCACCACTGCCCTCCAGTCTGCCAGAGCGGCTTCCAGGTCATCTGTCATCATTCTGCTGGACCTTTCTGCAGCGTTTGATACGGTTAACCACCAGATCCTGCTCGCCAGACTTTCTGAGATGGGCATCACTGGCACTGCACTCCAGTGGATCTCATCCTACCTGTCGGGAAGATCCTACCAGGTTTCCTGGGGAGGCAAACTGTCAGGCCCTCGCCAGCTCTCCACTGGTGTCCCACAGGGCTCCGTCCTTGGACCCCTCCTCTTCTCTCTGTACACCACCTCACTTGGACCAATCATCACCTCCCATGGCTTCTCCTACCACTGCTACGCTGACGACACGCAGCTGTACCTGTCGTTCCCCATGACTAGGCTATGGATCAGCTAGGATCGAGGCCTGCCTCACAGACATCTCCGCCTGGATGACCGAGCACCACCTCCAGCTGAACCTCGCCAAAACAGAACTTCTCATCATCCCGGCTAAACCCTCCATCTCCCACGATCTCTCAATCACCCTGGGATCTGCGACGGTGACCCCTTCATCCTCTGCCAGGAACCTTGGGGTTACCATGGACGACGAGCTCTCCCTCACGGCCCACATTGCTGCGGTCTCCCGGTCGTGTAGATTCACCCTCTACAACATCCGGAAGATCAGGAGATACCTGTCTGAGCACTCCACCCAGCTGCTAGTCCAAGCACTTGTCCTCTCCAAGTTGGACTATTGCAACTCGCTGCTCGCTGGTCTCCCAGCATGTGCAACCCGCCCTCTTCAGAGGATTCAGAACGCAGCGGCCCGCCTGGTCTACAATCTACCCAGACGCTCCCATGTTACCCCCCTCCTCATCTCTCTCCACTGGCTACCTATCATGGCCCGTATCAGATTCAAGACCCTGGTATTGACCTTCCGAGCAGTGAACGGGACTGCACCCGTCTACATCAAGTCTCTCCTGCAGCCCTACACCCCCACCCGTCACCTACGGTCTTCTTCAGACAACCGCCTGGTGGTCCCACCGCTCAAGACCGCCCGGTCCCAACACAAGCTCTTCTCTTGTCTGGCCCCCCAGTGGTGGAATCAACTCCCCACTTCCATCAGAGACACTGACTGTCTCTCCACCTTCAAGAAAAGGCTCAAGACGCACTTGTTCCGGGAGTACAACGGTACTTAGGAATGGTTTGCTTGACCCGATGTTAGTTTCCTCAAGGATCACAATGACTCTTGCTTAGAGACTTGTTGCTCTTGTGGTTAGTGGTAACTGACTTAAATTTTTGTACTCGCTGTGATATATTGTTTTATTATTGTTGCTTGCTTTTTTTCCACAGGTACACTTGCACTTATAGCAGTTCATGTTGTTTAATTGTAACTTGTTTAACTACATGCTCTTATGGTTCTTCCCTTTGGCACTTATTTTGGTTGTTCACAATGTGTGCTTCATGTTTTGGCTACTCGCAATGTTTTGTGGCTATCTCGTTGTTATGATCAGTGACCTATGCACTTTGTAAAGCTCTCTCTTGGAAGTCGCTTTGGATAAAAGCGTCTGCTAAATGAATAAATGTAAATGTAAATGTAAATACAGTTATGTGTCAGGATGAGGTCGAGCTGTTTTCTTGCCTTGTGGGTCGCCGGTGTGTTCAGCAGCTTCAGGTCGAAGGAAGTCAGAAGAGACTTGAAGTCGACGGCCTGCGTTCCTTCGAGGTGGATGTTGAAGTCCCCAAGGAGTATCAGCGGTGTTCCATCATCCGGGAGGACGCATTGGAGCATGTCCAGCTCCTCCACAAAGTCGGCTAGCCGCCCTGGTCGGCAGTAGAGGACAACAAAAAATGCTTTGATAGGATCAGTTAGCATCACATAATGGTGTTCACATGATTTGGCAGTAACAGAGAGTGGTGTGGATGTGTATTTAATATGTGGGGAAAGAAGCAAACCTGTCCCACCACCTCGCCCGGTTGAGCGGGGTGAGTGAGAGAACGAGTGGTTGACGGAGAGAGCAGCTGGAGTTGCAGTGTTCTCTGGGCGGATCCATGTCTCTGTCAGCACAAGGGCGTGAAGAGAAGTATTGGATGCAAACGCCGGGATGAACGCTGCCTTGTTCACAGCAGAATGGCAGTTCCAAAGCCTATAGAAAGAGAGAGGGCAGGTGGAGAAGATCTGGATAGGTAGCTAAGATTAGAAGTGGACCGTATATACTTTGTGACATATCTACGTCTGCGAGTGGTGTAATGAGCGGGAATGCTGAAGAAACACATGCTAGCTATGAATATGTTCTAGGTAGAATAGAATACAAATAGGGTGATACTTATCAGAAGAAGGTGATCCGCCTCGTCGGCCATCCTTGGTGGACTCCCGCAGGTAGACTCCCTGTCTTTGTTCGACCGAGTCTTCGTGCACCGAGGCTGCCAGACGAGGCTGCCGTGTTTCACTGCTTTTGTCTGCCGACATGGGCACAAGGTGGCAGCGATTCCTCCTTAAAGTGCACCAGAACAAAGCTCTGCTGAGTAGACCTGCCTCAGTTAGCCTCAGACTGGTAGCCAGAGTAGATAGCATCGACTTGGACTCTGTAAAACAACAATACCCAAAGCTGTGCTGTGGGTTAGGTTTAGTACAGCAGCAGTACACAATTAAACTCATACCAGATGCCAAGCCTGTGTCTCTGAAAGTGCCTCGCCGTGTCCCACTGGCCTTGATGGGAAAAGTAAAGCAGGAACTCCAGCGCATGGGTTCCACACAGGTAGAACACGACACACGGGTGCATGCAGTTCTGCAGAGGGCACAGGCGGCTGGCAGTGTGAGTGTGAGTTCAGCAAAACCAAGGTGGCATTCCTCAGACACATCATCTCGGCAGAAGGGATAAGCCCAGATTACATTTACATTTAGCAGACGCTCTTATCCAGAGCGACTTACAGTAAGTACAGGGACATTCTCCCCGAGGCAAGTAGGGGGAAGTGCCTTGCCCAAGGACACAACGTCATTTTGCACGTTCGGGAATCGAACCGGCAACCTTCTGATTACAAGCCCGATTCCCTAACCACTCAGCCACCTGACTCCCCCAGGCGATCCAGAGAAGACACGTGCTGTACGTGAGATGGATCCGCCACACAACGTCAGTGAGCTCAGGAGCTTTCTGGGCATGGTGAATCAACTAGGCATGTTTGTGCTTAACCTAGCTGAAAAATATAAAGCTCTCAGAGACCTGCTGTCCAAAAAGAACATGTGGTATTGGGGCCCTGATCAGCAGAGGGCATTCACCAGCCTCAAGCAAGAGTTAGCGTCCACTCCGGTCCTGCAGTTGTATGACCCAAACAAAGAACTTACAATCTCAGCCGATGCCTCGTCGTATGGGCTGGGCAGTGTGCTCCTGCAGAACTGCCAGGGGACCTGGGCGCCGGTGGCATATGCGTCCAGGGCGCTCACAAGCACGGAGCAGCGCTATGCACAAGTGGAGAAAGAAGCACTGGCCCTGACTGGTACTGCATCGAGGGCTGGCCAGATCGCAGCAGACTGGATGTGCTAGTAAGATTCCACTTCTGATGCCATGTCGTGTTGGGTTCTTAACATATAGAATAAAGAAGCAGGAGGGTAGATTCACATGGCTTAACTTTATTCACTGCCGGAACTCTTCCCGCTGCTGCCCCCTAGTGCCCAGACAGTGTCACACTATTATAGATCACACCACAATCATTTGTCTGTGCTGCATGTAATCAGTCCGAATCAGTCCCCTGGAGAAATCACTACTGATCCTCTTGGTAATGATTACATGGGTATACAGCTTTGACTAAATCATGTGCAAATTTAAATTTCATTAAGACATTCTGATCATGACATTTATGTACATTTGAATTATTATAACAACATTTGATCGATTCATTTGTGTTGGTAATGTTGAAAATATATTGCAGTTGTATGTTTTATAGAAAACATTTTCAGTATACAATTAATTAAAAGGTTCTAATCTTGCACTTTGCGTATACTTGACTGTGTGTGGTGTTTTTGAGCTGATGTTGAATGGAATAAACAGCAGAGCTGATTTGCTGTGCCTTTGATGATGAAGGGTAGTGAGTTGTCAGGTTTCTTTGACACTGAATGAGAAGTAATTCCTTGTAAAGAGCCTGAAGAGTGTGTGAGTGTGTGTGTGTGTGTGTGTGCGTTCAGAATGAATGAGTGTTCAGAATGAACACACACGTGACAACAATAGAGAGGAAACGAGGAAGAGAGGAGGGATGGCAGAAACTTCCAGACAGGAAACAGTCCCTGTCTGCCTCCAGTTAATTCCACATGGAGGGATGAAAACGATCCACATTCATACACAAAAGTCCAATCAGCTAACACAGTTCATTTGGAGTGGGCAAAAGATACACACACAAACACAAAAGTAGGCACACCTGCAGGTTGATTGACTACATCATTAACCACCCAACCTGCAGAGACCCTATCTGAAGAATTGTTGTGTAAAATTTTCTAATTTTCTGTAAAGTCTTCAAACAATCTTCAAAGTTCAAAAACAGCACTGGAACTCAGCAAAGTTTGATGCAAAATGTGTATTGGTTTTTAAGGTGACAATTGGTTTTTAAGCTCACAAACGTGAGCTGATCCCAGGATCAGACTTGTCTTCTACCCTCGGGACATGCACTTATATACTATGTATTTGGCACCTATTATCTTGTGTTATTTTACTATTGGTAATTTCAGATGGTCACAGATATTACGCGTCACACAATTGGTCCATTGTCCTGGGGGTTACAGATTACAAATACGAAGTTGCGTCGGCACCCTTGCTTGACCTTACGTAAATTTGGAGATGTACAGTCGTCAACTAGATGTCCGCACACCAGCTTTCTCTTAGAACTGATTCTGTATCTTGATTTGATTAAGACTAGGGTGCTAATGCCTTTCCGCAAAGGAATTCCTCCTTACTTAGGGCTAGTGCTGACCATAGACTGGCAGCTCCAGATAAGAATCTTGGTGTAGGGCAATACACGTGCAACTAGATTTATAGCTGGGGCCTCTAGAGGCCTGCGAAGGGAGATGCAGGAGATCTACAACTAATCTTCTCCCACACTCCTCAGCTCTTGACACCCAGATCTCTCACTTAGGCTCACTTATCTATAGTTTAGAGGTAATAACAATCAGTCAACAGCTATTCATATGGTTTCCAGTAATAGAGAAAATACTAAAAAGATGAAAGAGAGTTTCATATTAAATCAGATAAATCCATAATCATAACCATCTTCATAATTTCAACAGTGTGATGTCAATTTCCACATCAGAATTGTGTCTCTGTGTGTGTGTGTCTGTGCATGTGCGCTCAGGTTCCTGGTTACAAAATAACAACCCAACTGCTGTCTCAGCTTCACCTCAGACCAGACAGATCAGAGAGTCACGATGACCACTTACTTCTGCCTCCTAGTCTCTGTCTTGGTCTGCAAGAACTACGCAGGTAAGCTCATTTCACATTATGTTTACAGTGTCTTGCTGAGTGGAAGACTTTGAGAAACTAATTTCATATAATATTTAATGCCATTTTTTTTTATTTTATGAAATATTCAAACAGTCTCTTTACTTTCCTTGAATCTATTTGTGTTGGTATATCAAAAGCTCATCCAAATAATTATATTTTCTGATGTTCAGTGGATGTGGATTCTAGTCCAACTGTAACAGAAGGTTCGGAGGCTGAGCTGTATGACGTATGATGTACACAGTGAAGTCAGACTTCCTGCATCTAGTCACATTCTGAGACAACAGCAGTTATACTTTATCCATCCATGTTTGTCATGACAGAGATGACCTGTCAAACTGTCCAGCAGAAGAACACCGCCACGCTGAGTTGTGGCCACTCTGAAGGAAATGTAACATGGAGCAGAGACCAAGATGGAGGAAGAGTTGACATTCTGACTGTGAGAAAAGGACAGGACAGCGAGGACAAACACATTTCTGACCCAGGCAAACGTTTTAGTTCAGGTTTAGACAAATCACTAACTATTTTGAGAGTGAATTCCTCAGACAGTGGGGTGTACTACTGCAACGGTGAACCAGTGGTGAATCTGACAGTGACACCAGGTGAGTCTCTGAGAGCCAGTAGACAGTGTGGTAGAGATACACCAGGAACCTGCTCTGTTGTGGCCTCAGAATACAGGTCAGCTGATGTGTTGTTTCATGTCATCTCAACATCACAGAAACAGTCCCAGAAGAAGATCAGAAGAGAACATGTGGTCCTAAAAGTCCTAAAAACAGTATTAGTACAGTTTGTTCTGGAAGCATCGGATAGATTTAAAGTGACCAGAATTCCTAGCCTCTCTATTGTTTGCTACAAATACAAAAATCATTTAGCTTTTGGTCAAAGCAGTGCACAGGGGGAGAGGAACCTGAGACTTCTTGATCTGCAGTCTACTACGGGTCTGACTTTTTGCATTTTTTTCCCCCTCATTGCAGGTGAAAGATATGAGTGAAGCAAACCAAACCACATTACCATGACAACACGGCATTACGTTAGTTTCAGTTAGTTTACACCACTGCTGTTGGTCTTGTTTTGTGTTTGCGTGACAGTAACAAAAATACAGTAGCTTCAACCACCCTCACAGCCCCCTCCCTCTCTCTGTCTGTCTGGGTTCAATTTTAATGTGATCTATCTGATATCTTATCTCAGTTCAGCTAACTGAGAATAGCGTCACTGAGATGTCCATGTTACACTAGAGGGTGAAAGTCTCACTAAGTTGTGGTACAAAGGATGGTCTGCTTTCATGACAGGAAACATGACCAATGTAATGATCGCATGCAGGATATTACGCACAACCCTCCAAGATGTTACAATGTTTAATTTCTTGCAGAAATTGTGTTTTACAGTTTAGAGTTATGTACATATTGGAGGGGGGAGGGTATAATCTAAAATCTTGCTTCGGGCTCCAATACTGTCAGGGCTGGTCCTGACTATGTATAAAGGTGCTGTATGATACCTCTTTTCAGATATCACCATGACCCCTCACACCACTAAGAACCCAACCACAATAGTTAAGAACACAGGTCAGTTTCTCCAGATGTTAATGTCACGTAAACTTGTAGATTCTTTGTTACATGGAGTTGGAAATACTTTTCGTAGAATTGCCCACTTGTTACCTTAGATTACTTCAATGACAATGTACGTTGTCAAAGGGCCAAAAGCACTCACGTGGGGCAGACCCTCCTTGTTTATGGAAATACGAGTTTTGACTTGATTTACAGTGATAAAGAGGAGGAACAAGAAAGATGAGAAGAAAGATAAAAAGGGTGAGAAGAACAAGAAGAATGAAAAGAAGAATAAGAAGACAAAGAGTAAGTCTCCTCATTCGTCCTTCAACTATTTGATGAACAGGATATCTACTATTTGTCATGTCTGCTCATCTCCATCTCAATGGTCATTATGGAGTGATCTGTGCGCATGAAAATGTCAACTATACATAGAGTATTCTTGCATTTTGCTAACTATGAAGTTTCTCACTAAGGAGTGATCCTCTTTAGTTTCTCTTGCAAGTAACATGTTAGACCCTGCACTAGAGAACTGCTATATGAAGCTTCTATGGCAAGCCGTTTTAACATTTATTTCTAAAAACGTACTAGTCACTATTTTGAAGTTACTAGTACTTATTATTAAGTTACTTGTAACTATTCCAACATTAACTAGTATCTATTCAATTTTTACTATTAACTATTGGATTAGTTACTAGTAACTAAAGAATAGTTACTAGTATCTAATGAATAGTTACTAATAAAACTGGAATAGATACTAGTAACTATTGGAATAGATACTAGTTACAAATAGTAAATATCTGTAAAGCAGAGCCCCATAGAATACAATTGTAAAAATGTGCAATCTGTTACTAGTAAAACGGGAATAGATACTACTAACTATTGGATTAGTTACTAGTAACTAAAGAATAGTTACTAGTATCTAATGAATAGTTACTAATAAAACTGGAATAGATACTAGTAACTGTTGGAATAGTTACTAGTAACTAAATAATAAGTACTAGTAACTTCAAAATAGTGACTAGTACGTTTTTAGAAATAAATGTTAAAACGGTGTGGTGGTTGGCTTTCTAGCCGGACAGGTGCGAAAGGCCGTACGCAAGGAGTCAGTCCAAGTTTTCAGATGCAAACATACGTTTATTGATCAAGTCAGAAAGGCAACATACGTTAGGTCTCTCCGAACACAAGATAGAGAGCCTACTTAATAATTGAATACAGACAGTTTTTATAGTGCACAGAACGCCCCTGATCTACATGGCAGTTTAGCCTGCCATGGTGTGATTATCTTCTAAACCCCCAAAATGTCAGTTTGCCCTGCCCTCTGTTCTTCGTACAAGGTCTGAGCTCTCGTTATCTCTTGTAAGCGTTTGGTAAATATGTGATGTTCTCTCAGTTCTCTACTGAGAGACAGAAATGTTAAGACAACCCTATATCGTGGTGTTTTCCGCTCAGTTTTGAGGTGTCTTATATCCAGTTTTCGGCCCACGACAACGGCTTGCCATAAGCTTCAATAGAAAGGATGGTTCGAACTGCTATGCAGATTATTTTTTGTGTCATTTAACTGTACTGTATGTATAATGGTGAAGTATGACTTTTCCCACAAAATGCCTACATGTAATTAAATTCACATCCTGGCAGCCTAAAATTGCTCAGTTTACGTATGTGTTGCTTGCATCTATTCTTTATCTGATCAATGTGCATTGTCAATGTGGAACAAGTATTGATCTTTACCTGTTCTCTTGATGCAATACCAACATTGACAACAAACATGAAGAAGATGATGATGATGATGATGATGATGATGATGATGATGATGATGATGACGACGACGACGACGACGACGACGATGATGATGATGAAGGTAAGTTTGTCCTTCAACTATTTGATGAATAGGTTATCTACAATTTGGCATGTCTGCTCATCTCCATCTGAGGTCATTATGGAGTGATCTGTGTGCATGAAAATGCAACTCTACATACAGTATTCTTCCATTCAGCTCATTATAAAGTCTATCACTAAGGAGTGGTCCTCTTTAGTGTCGCACGTAACATGTTTAGACCGTGTTCTAGATAACCTCAATAGAAAGGATGGTTCAAACTGTCATGCAGGTTATCTTCTGTGTCATGTGACTGTACTGTATGTACAATGGTGAAGTATGATACCTCTTTTTAGATATCACTATGACCCTTCACACCACGAAGAACCCAACCACAAGAGTTAAGAACACATGTCAGTTTCTCCAGATGTTAATGTCACATAAACTTGTTGATTCTTTGTTACATGGAGTTGGAAATACGTTTTGTAGAATTTCCCACTTATTATCTTAGATTTCTTAAGTGACAATGTACGTTGAAGGGGCAAAAGCACTCACATGGGGCAGGCCCTCCTTGTTTATGGAAATAAGAGTTTTGACTTGATTGACAACTAGGATAGTGTCAGTGGGTGAAGAGAGTGAGGCCACAAAGAAGGATGAGAATGAACAGACAGGCAGATAGAAGCTGCCGTTAGTCAGTGTAAGATTTGCCAGCAGCAGCATAGCATGCCTGCTACTGCTCCAGTGCACACCTGGAAATGGGCACCCTCTCATGTGAAGTGTCTCAGGCGTTCTTAACAGCTGAAATACAAAGGATGGTCTGCTTTCATGACAGGAAACGTGGCCAATGTGATGATAGCATGCAGGATATTACACATAATCTTCCAAGATGTTACAATGTTTTACAGTTCAGGGTTATGTGTACAAAATGGAGGGGGGGGGGGTATAATCTAAAATGTTGCCTCGACCTCCAATACTGTCAGGGCTGGTCCTGACTATGTATAAAGGTGCTGTTGATACCTCCTTTCAGATATCACCATGACCCCTCACACCACTAAGAACATACAGTAGCTTCAACCACCCTCACAGGCCCCCTCCCTCTCTCTATCTGTCAAGGTTCTATTTTAATGTGATCTATTTGATATCTTATCTCAGTTCAGCTAACTGAGAATAGCGTCACTGAGATGTCCATGTTACACTAGAGGCTAAAAGTCTCACTAAGGTGTGGTTCTGTTTAGTTCCTCTCTCATGGGAAGTGTCTCAGGTGTTCTTGACAGCTGCAATACAAAGGATGGTCTGCTTTCATGACAGGAAACATGACCAATGTAATGATCGCATGCAGGATATTACGCACAACCCTCCAAGATGTTACAATGTTTAATTTCTTGCAGAAATTGTGTTTTACAGTTTTGAGTTATGTACATATTGGAGGGGGGAGGGTATAATCTAAAATCTTGCTTCGGGCTCCAATACTGTCAGGGCTGGTCCTGACTATGTATAAAGGTGCTGTATGATACCTCCTTTCAGATATCACCATGACCCCTCACACCACTAAGAACCCAACCACAAGAGTTAAGAACACAGGTCAGTTTCTCCAGATGTTAATGTCACGTAAACTTGTTGATTCTTTGTTTCATGGAGTAGGAAATAGAATTGCCCACTTATTACCATAGAGAAGTGACTATGTACGTTAGAGAAGGGGCAAATCACTCACAATTCCCTAACTATTTGATGAATAGGATATCTACAATTTGTCATGTCTGCTCATCTCCATCTCTGAGGTCATTATGGAGTGATCTGTGTGCATGAAAATGTCAACTCTACATACAGTATTCTTCCATTCAGCTCATTATAAAGTCTCTCACTAAGGAGTGGTCCTCTTTAGTGTCGCACGTAACATGTTCTAGACCCTGTTCTAGATTACCTCAATAGAAAGGATAGTTCAAACTACCACTAAGAACCCAACCACAAGAGTTAAGAACACAGGTCAGTTTATCCAGATGTCACATACTGTAAACTTGTTGATTCTTTGTTACATGGAGTAGTAAACACGTTTTGTAGAATTTCCCACTTATTACCTTAGATTTCTTAAGTGACAATGTACATTGTCGAAAGGGCAAAAGCACTCACATGGGGCAGGCCCTCCTTGTTTATGGAAATAAGAGTTTTGACTTGATTGACAGTGACAACTAGGATAGTGTCAGTGGGTGAAGAGAGTGAGGACACAAAGAAGGATGAGAATGAAAATAAAAAGAGTGAGAAGAACAAGAGTAAGTCTCCACATTCATCCTTCAACTATTTGATGAACAGGATATGTACTATTTGTCATGTCTGCTCATCTCCATCTCTGAGGTCATTATGGAGTGATCTGTGTACATGAAAATGTTAACTCTACATACAGTATTTTTCCACTCAGCTAATTATATGTCTCAATAAAGTGAGGAACTCTTCAGAGTCACTTCATTTCTACTTCCTGTCTTTCTCTGATGTCATATCCTGTCTCAGGTCATTGGCAACTGCCTGTGGGTGTAACCACTGGAGGACTGGTTCTGGTTCTGGTTCTGTTGCTGGTGGGGTTCCTCATTAGAAGACGCTGGGCTCAGAAAGCAGGTAAACAACAACAAGCTAAACATGCGTCTGGCGTCTGTGCATTACATAAGATAGTACAGTATTGTATTTTCATTTGTTTGATGGAGAATAACAATCTCCTGTGGTGGAAAATGTAATGTATTTTTCTCTGAGACTTTAAGTCTGTTTGAATGATGGCACAGAACAGAACATGATGTTGCACTGAATCAGTACTTTGGCAGGTGCTTGTGCAAGCTGTGCACTTTGTACTGACAAAAATGAGGAGATGTGGATTTGAACTATTAAGAAAGATGGACAGGGCCAGAGGAAACGTATGTGAGCTGGAACGATACATTCTCAACAGGACATGGACTGATCCAGGATCAGATGTAGTTACTACATCATCCTGAGTGAGATTACTGAACTGAAGAGGACTTGATTCTAAAATCAGCAGATCGCACTATGAGAGTCTGTATAAATACAGGTGTAGGACTGTATTTGGGTTAGAAACTGGACAGTGTTTTAACATTAACCAAGTATGCTGGAATTGCATACATCATGACCCTTACTCATCCAGATATGACAACCAATCAGGCCTGGACTGGTGATCTGGCATAACGGCAAATGCTCAGTGGGCTGACGCACTTGGGGCCGATATGATATTATATTTAATATATATATATAAATCTTTATATCATTTTTTTTATTAACTGGCCAGCGACCGGCCCATAAAGCAGGGACAGTGGCCCATTGGTTCATTTTCCATACTGACACTGGGCTGGCCCAATCACTCTTTTGGTGTACTGGTGGGTGGTGTCCGACCGATTGTGGTGGGCCGGTCTGAGCAAAAATGCCTTTTTCCCAGTTCAGCCCTGCAACCAATGCAAAAATAAGTCACATTATGAGGTGTGAGAACCATCAAGACTTCACCCAGCAACTCCAGTCTAGCATGTAAGAGGTGAGGGCAGGCATGTCTCCCAGCCTACGCATCCTCCTTCTGGACACAAAGCAAAGGCAGAAGCTGCAGTGTTCATCTTGAATTGTGATAGACTGCACCCACAGGAAAGAGGAACTTGATTAACGACATGTCAGCAGTGAGATTCAACCAGTGATCATGTTTGTGTGCTCAGAGGATCAGAGGAACCATTTTCTCTTAGCATGCAGATGTGCCCTTGGTTAGCTTATTCCTGCTCTTTTAGTCCTTGTCGTTTTGCAGAACACAATTGATACTCAGCACTTTGTCAACAATGAAAATGGTATAGGTTTTGAGTGGTCTGATCGGAATGGTTTCTTTGAAAGCCTGAATCAGATTAAAGTGGATATAAATGCGATTTAGTGAAACAGTCAAACCTCAATAGAGGAAAGAACTGACCCAACCTCCCACTTGATACAGGATAAAACAAAATACAAAATAAAACAAAAATTTAACAGCAGAAATGTATAAAACACAAGTTCCACCTGTATACATTTACGGATCAGGATCCAATGTGAGTACAGCCTCCAGGGGGAAAACATTTCCCATTCCCTGTACAAAAACAAAAAAGGTCTATACTTACTCATTCACACAAACCAAAATATAACGATGGATCAACTTAAACCATTATGTATGCAATGCATATGCTACAGGAACTGGCAGCAACTGATAAACTGACCACATCTGATTCTTATTACTGCCTCAAAGAGTAAACACAGAGGCAACACAGTAAGCATGTGGCATCAACATAACTTTTGCAGCAATTTGTGCTGGATCAGGAGCTCGAAGGATCTTCGTAGGACGCCATTTTGGAATTGGCTCTCCAATTCTACTGTCACTGAACACTCAGAAGGATGTGAGCCTGCATTGCTGGTCTCTTCACTGGTTTTGTTTGCTGTGCAGTGCCTAAGTTCTGGCACAAGGTGGTGGTGCTGCTTTGAGGACCGAGACGTTCGCCAATTAGATGTATAGTGATCTTCAATAATAGTTTATTTTTTGCATCTTTAAGACCTTTCTTGTCTTTCTTGCTCAGTTTAGATCATGTTTAGTTGATGATCACTTGGATCAAAAATCTGAAACTAGTAATGCTTTACCAATGGAACCAGGTGGAACACAAACAAGAGTCTGAAAACGGAATTGCTCGTATCATATATTACCGATGCCTCAAATAACTGTAGGGGTCTTATATTGGCCAAACAACCAAAACAATGCCTCTTAATCAATGAAAGAAGCGTTAATTGGGCCGTGTATTAATATGAACCAAATACGCAGGAAAAGAAGAATGTCCAGAACAATGCTCCACATTTCCTTTTATGCCCAATTCTTTTCTGTAAGACCAACCAATCAGACCACATCTTGACCCTTACTCATCAGCATATGACTACCCATGCAACAGTAAGTCACACGATGTGGTGTGAGAACCATCAAGCAAAAACTCCATCCAGCATCTCCAGTCTAACATGTAAAAGGAGGGGACAGGGGTGTCTCCCAGACTACATAAATCTCCACATCCAAAACACTGGTAATGAGTTATTCATGATATAACGTGCTTTGTACACATGCTATTGGGATGTCAATCCCGTTCAGTCCAAAGAAGTCCGGAAATCTGTCTTGCAATGCTGAGTAGTCTGTTTAAGCCTTACACCCCCCTGCAAATACAATGCACAATTTGTAAATCCCTGTGGACAAAAGTGTTGACTCAATAAAGTAATATAATGTCTGTACAAATCTCCCTGTGATAGCTGGAGCTGGTGTTCATGGTCTCTCATGTTCTCTCAATGTGTAACTAGAGGGTGACAGAGACAGACCACAAGCCGTCTATGAAGAAATATCAGATGTGACTCAACAACCAAAGGATGAATCTTGTGAGTGTGAGTTTTGTCTTTCTTTCTTTACTGAATTCTTTATAGGCTCTGTCTTTACTCTTTTAGATAATGTTTTTCCCTTTCACCAGGTTCTTCAAGATCTAAAGAACATTTTGTCTACAATCTGGCTAGTGCACAAGGCACACAGAAAGAAGGTAGTTTATTTTAAATTTGTATTTTTTATAGATAAACTAGCTTTCTTCACTCTTTTCTGTATACAAAATAAATGAGTTTTTTCCTTTTTTTCTTGTAATTCCAGTTATTAGTATGAACCCCATATATCACACTATCCAGGACCCTAACATTACAACAAATCTCAACAATGGTAAGATTCAATTTCCATCATCAAGGAGAACATTTGTTCTGACGTTTTTGTTTTAATGTGATGTAAACTTTCCTCTGAACAGGGGAAAACCCTAACTTCTTGGCCCAGAATACGGATGTTCCTGAGACCAGCTTTGACTAGATCTTCTCTTCTGTTCTCTATCATCTACAGTGTTTGATGATCCATTTGGTGTATTAATTACATACATAATCGTAATTTTCTCATACAAATATTTATAGTGCTTTGACCAGATCATTATAACATTTAGATAATGCTGATGTACATTGGAGACTGCATTATACCATATATTGTTTCGTACAAAACAATTATTTTACACTTTTTTGTGTTGAAATTGGTTTTGATTAGATCTGTACAACACATAAAAAATTTCCTAATCTTGCACTGACTCAAGCTAGTTTACACTTTTGTGTCTTCCGTGGCTTCTGAACTGGTGAAAGTAACATAATGCAGTCAGAGTAGATTCGAGGGCTGAGGAAACGTGTTCAGTATGAGATTCTTTACTACATAGTCCACAGTCTTTCCGTTTTCTTTATGTAGCAATTATCCATGCAAGTTAATCAAAAGAAAACCAATTTATTCACATTGACAGCTGGATCTTTGGCATGTAAAATCAATTCAATCAGAGCAGTGTCCCTTCGTGAATAAATACTTATGATCACAATTGTGGGAAAACCTTTTGAAGTTTGCAGCGTAATCAGACATAACATTTTATGAATGAACCGAAATTTGTAACAATAAATGTGCCAGCAGGGATATTAGAAATATTATTCTACAATCTTGTTACCCGAACCCTGTAAGAAAGTGTAAGTAAGTGTAAGTAAGTGTAAGTAAGTGTGCAAGATATTCAGAAAATACATGTAAAAATTCAAATTATTTCCAATTCTGAGGTTAAAGTAGTAACATTCAAAGAAAATCTTAGATTTATCCGTCAAACAAAATGTTAAGATCTAGATTCAATCTTGATGTGAATAACACATGAATTTTGTAAAACAGATATAGAATTTTTTTATCATATTTTCTTTCATTGTGAATAGGTGCAACCTATTTGGAGGGATGTGCGGAGATGGCTACAGTCCAGTGAATTCGAACTTCTAAAGCTGACATTGAAAATAATAAAGTTACATTTTTTCTTTGAAAATAAGGAATTATACTTGATTCTTAAAATTTAGTTGTCATTTGGAAAGTTTTTTATACTTAAGATGTTTTAAGGCTAAGCCCAGTTTTAACCATTGGGAGAATCAGGTTTTGAGTTCATCGTTGAAACTTAAAGACAAAAAAGAATTTCGTTATTTGTTTTTTTATTAAGTACCAAGTCATTTGAGAAAGCACTCTCTTTTGTATATGTAGGCCCTATGTGTTTATTATGATTTTTCCTTTCCTTTATATAATTCCTGGTTATCCTGCCCACATTCAAATTCTTATTCAAAGTGATGTTTGTGTGAGATTATTCTGAAAAACATATTTAAAGACTGCGGTTGTCCTTGCACTACTACATTTTAAATGAAAACAATTCACTAATGTTTTGGTTTTATGATATACAGTCCCTTGCAAAAGTACAGTGTTCAAACTTCTGACCAGTTCTCACATACTACTGTATCACTGAATTACAAATGGTAGGTAGAAATTTCTTTCAGTTTGACATTTACTTTAAAACACTTAAACTGAAAATCAAGAATTACAAGGTGACATTGGATTTATGTTAGGAAATATTTTTTGAAATTTGATCAAAGAAAACCTGAACAAGATTATATTATATTACATTTTATTCCTTAAGACATATTTAGTGCTGACACTTTTATCAAAAGCAAAGTACAAATGGTGCATATAGTAAGTACAGCAGTTTGAACAATATTTCAGCAGTTGGTGGCCGATCTAGTCAAAGCTGGTCTCAGGGACGCATGGAAGTTGTGCCAAGTAGTAAGGGTTTTCCCCTGTTCAGAGGAATGTTCATCACATGTTGTTAGTGCATCATGTCACAGACATAGAAATGCCATAACAAACTTCCTATTTGACAGTGGCGATTCATTCTTACCATGGCTGGATTGTATGGAATGCCCCGTTAGTCAAAATTAAATAAATAAATAGGTACATATATTTCCGAACACCACATTTACACCACATTTATTTCTGTGCTGTATTTATTTCCAATCCAACATGCAAGTGAGAGGGGCGTGGATATCTTCAGACCAAAGCAACTGCACAAGATCGAAGGCAGACAGGGACACCTAGATTCGAGAGATGATGAAAGACATAAGTAGTGTCAGAGATCGCATGCTGGCCTTAGTAGATCAAATTGATCAGCATGGCTTGTCAGGGGATATCATTTTGGCACACATTGAAGATTTTGTAGCGTATAAGTGCTCTACTATGGAAGCAAATCAGTGACATCATGTTTTAAATTTTAAAAGGCATTGAATAGCCTACTTAATATTGAAATTTAAACAAGACCGAATTCTCCTATGAATATATTTCAATGTAAAATAAAATTCAGGTTGCTAAAAATTGAGCCTATCAAATTCAACATTGTAACATCCAGGTCCTGGATGTTACAATCTGAATTATATCTTTAAACCTGTCTATCTTTAAACCTCTGCTGCCATGGCCGTATCCACCATTAAGGACACTGAGGTCCGGACCTCTGTATTTTTTTGTGTTGTCTATTAAATGTCATAAAATAATTGCCTGACATTAACTCTTTGGTGCCGCAAAGATCATACAACGCAAAGATAGCAAACTTCGTTTTTTGGACCTCTGTATTTTTCAAATCCTGCATACGGCCATAGTACATGTGGTTCCACAGGAGTCAGTATTCCTCATCATGTCCCTTTATAATCTCACATTGAATCCCTCCAGATCCAGGAGAAGCAGGAGCGCCGGAGGCTGGAGAAGGAGGAGAGGGACCGGGCCGAGGCCAAGCTGGAGGCCGAAATCCAAAATGATAACCCCTGGGGCTGGGGAGGGTGCGGCGCAGCCCTCAGAGACACCCGAGGGGACCTCATTAGTACGTTGTAGCATGTTCAATACAATACAAATGTGATTAGATTTTTATATATTCAAAATGCAGATGGCCATATTTTAAAACATTTTAACATCAAGGGTAAAAGGTTACTGGCCTGCTGTTTTTCACTTTTGGTTCTTGTAAATAAAAAAAGTCTGATATTTTGTCTGACTAGCTGACCTAAAGCAGATGCACAGGCAGAATGAGGAAGCTTGGCTGAATCCCGAGACCTCTCAGAAGCGATCCACACCCACCATGCGCATCCTGAGAGAGGACAGACTGCCTCCCATCAACACAGTCTCAGGTAGCCAGTCGCTGCACCAGTTGGCCCATTGCAGACATCACAAAATTATATGAATGCAATACACACGTACAGTACCAGTCAAAAGTTTGGACACATTTTCCCATAACGCATGCGGTTGTAAAATATTTCATCTTTGCAGGTTGTACCCCCGTCCCGACCTCCCTGTATGCCAGAGGCAATGTCTTTCCTTTCCAGCAGACGCCTCAGCAACTCACGGAACAGGATAAGTCCTTCCTTAAACAACAGGTACAGTGTGCTGTTTTGGGATGTGCTATTTTTTTATTTCAAGAATCTGGCCTCTGGTGGCTGTAGGTTTTTTTTTTTAGCTTGAAGCCATTGCATTTAAAGATGTTGTGTACTGTACACAAACACACAGGCAGGTACACTATGTTGTATAACAAACTGTTCCCCCCTCGGGCCCTGCCCAGATTGAGGAGAAGCGCCTTAAGGAGGCAGAGGAGAGGGAGAGGCTACGCCTGGAGGAGGTGAAGGAGGAGCGGAGGCTGATGGAGCAGAGGGCTCAGAACCAGGGGGAGTTTCACGAGGAGGAGATCGGGAAACTGAAGGAGATGGAGGTCAGCTGGGCACTGATTGGCTAAGAGGGATTTATGCATTGTGTTCTACTATACAGTATACAACGTATGTTATTTTGACCGCCCACTCTTGAATAACAGTTGCATCTATTCCATTCTGAACAATCTCTGAATTTGATTCTTGCGGTGTGAAAAATAAACACTTGATTTAACCCTCGTGCTGCCTTCGGGTCACATGACCCAAAGGTTCATAACGAACCATTGTTGTGTTTACCCAATTTTACCCAATACAAAAACAAATAAAAATAATTTTCTTTTAACCATTCCAATGTGGGGGGTCTGAGACAGCCCGACAGTTAAAAGAAAATGCTTCACTTTGTTTTTGTATGAGGTAAATTTGTCGCAATACTACGGTGGGTCACAATGACTGATGGGTCAGAATGACCCGAAGATAACACAAGGGTTAAAGGTAGATTTCAGTTCAGTGTAACACGTTCCTGTGACTCGGCTGTTATTAGTGGAATTAAGTTTGGTCTTCTTCTTGCAACAGCAAAAGGACAAGAACAAGGAGCGGATCTTCCTTGTAGGGGAGCAAAGCATAGAGGAGGAGAAGAAGAAGATAGAGACAGAGGAGAAGGAGATTGCTTTTCTGAGGACGCGTTATGAGAAAGAGAAACAGGCCCGCATCGAAGAGGTGAGAGCGCGACAAAACCTTGTGTTGCATTTTCATGTTGTGTGCACTCAAAACTTGGGAAGTTGTAAATGCTGAAGTCAAAAGCGCACGTACTTTCTTTTTAAACACCAGTGACAAGTCATTTGTTATGAGAGAGTAGAGTATGTGTTCATTCTTGGTAGGTCCTTTAGGGCAGTGAGATTCAGTGTCATTTGATTGTTGTGAAATGTCACTGACCAAATATAGGTCTATAAGGTTACTATAGGTCATTATGTGTATTAGAGGTCTAGTATAGTGTATCGTATATTGCATACTATTTTGAATATTTAGGAGGTTTAATATTTTTTTATTTTAGCTTATCATAGATGTAATATATGTTCTAAGTACTTATATGTTATGTTATGCCAGGTTTCCTTGCGTTGTCTTGTCCCATGAATTTCAGTGCCCAGTCTGACCTTGTGTTGGTCTGTGCACCTGACAATAAAAACTTGAAACTTGAAAGATATGAACAAACAGAAATATTCGAATGATCCCCATCATGCTGTCCATCTGCAGGTGTGCAGGGAGCTCTCACCCCCCATCCCCACCCTCCAGAAGGGACACAGGGCCCCCCAGTTCATCCCCAGACCCCCCACCATGGATAGTAGACGCCCCACCACTCCCCCCGTCTGTAAGTTACCTGCTTGCATGAACCACAAACGTCCTATTGAGAGCATGGTCTGAAAAAGGGTACAAACGGATGTCTCTCTCCCCTCCTTTTAGAAGTGTTCTCCTAAAGGGCTCCAGTCCCAGTCCTAACCCTAACCTTCCCCAGCTGTTAGGAAGGAGCTGAGACCTGCAGGTAACACACACACACAACGTGTTTCATATTGCTAGAAGCAAAACATTGTGGATTAGTAGTAACTAGTATGTGTGTGTGTGTGTCAGCCTGTCTACCAGAGTACAAGAGGGAAATCCTCCATGAGTTGTCTGAAATCTGCAGAAAGCTGCTCAGCCAACAGAGACGCGTGAAGGGACAGATGATCAGAGTGGGAGAAGCTGGACTCTCTTATGAGTGACAGGTAACACCCTCCAGGACTGTAAGGACAAAAGATGGCTACGGTGGGGTCTGTGTGTCCCCCCCACAGTACCGGTTTTCTTGACAGGCGGAAAGAGCGCCGCCAGGTGGACGTGGCCAGACTGCGTCGCAGACAGTGACATCAGGCACGGCTACGGTGAGCTCCCCACAGTGGAGGGTGCTACTCAGAATCAGAATCAGAATGGGATTTATTCGCCATGAAAGTTTGCACAGACAAGGAATTTGCTTTGGCAGGAAGGTGCATACAATAAACATATAGGGACCTAAAATTTAAATATGTGGACTATCTATACTAAGGGTATATAAACTAGCAGTACTAAGTGGGATTAGAATTAAATTCAATATACAATAAAATAAAATATAAGGTGCCGTAAATTACAATATAAAAATACAAATATTACAAAAAATACAAATGTACAAGATACATACTCACTGGTCAACCCCCTCAGTCTTAACTCAGCTCTTATTCATTAGACACGTCATTGTATAAACACACCCTGTTAAGCTTGTTGAATATTAGCCCTGTTAGAGCTTGTTTCCCAGTCACTCACTGTGTCTTGTACGCAGACAGCATGTGGTTTGCCATGTTATTAAGGTCATTATTCTTTACATTTTCAGATTATTTTGCCATCCCAAAAACCAAAACATTATTTGGTGAGTTATCGTAAAATCTTTCATTTTGCCATTCTAGTTTTTTCATACATCACATGTATAGTGCCTGTCTAATACTTCTTTGTTAAACTAAGGTCAAATTACTCAGCTGAACCAGCGTATTTGTGTGTTCCCAGAGGGATCCCGGGGCATGGAAAACATACTCGGAAAGACCTGGGGCATGGTCTTGGCCATGACACATCCTCCAATCAGAGTCAGGCAGAGCGGGTCCAGGAGCTCCACAACCGAACCAGGAGACTGCCAGCTCTGAGGCTCCGTGGCAGGAGAACAGGTGGGTTCACTGGAGACGTACGCATCTGACTCACACAGAAGAATG
This sequence comes from Osmerus eperlanus, assembly GCF_963692335.1. NCBI lineage: Eukaryota > Metazoa > Chordata > Actinopteri > Osmeriformes > Osmeridae > Osmerus > Osmerus eperlanus. The sequence goes on from NC_085037.1 coordinate 1,415,518, forward strand.
GAGTATAGTGGAAATGTCTTTCTAAAACAGGAGTTAACAATGTTGATGTCGATTTTGTTGAAGTATCTCCCCTAACTGCTAGTGTCTCCTCTACTTCCTCCTCTCCCCACCCCTAGACCTGTCTGATGGTGATGAGCAAGAGGAGGAGTCTCAGGAGTCTAGGTTTTTTTCTTTTAGAAACCTTCAATAAAGAACTCCATGCTTGGGATCAGTGTGTGTGTATTCACTTCATACACTTAAATACATTAGTGTAATGATACCAAAACTAAAAACTAATCAAAGCCATGGTGAACCTCAGAGAGAAATGGCAGTGTTAATATGGTTATGATGGTGAGTGTTTTAAATTGAGAATACAAACATTTAAGGCCGATGTTAGTATCTTACAATACCAGTGCTGGTGATCTGTCTAGTGTCAGTTGAGGACTGCAGGTCCTTTCAATACCTCTTAGCTGTGCAAAAGAAATTCAGGTAGTTACAAATTCTTCAAATTACAATTTCTTTCCTTTTTGATTGTCGAATACTTCCGCTTGAAATGCCCATCCACATTTCAACCTTATCTAATAATTTCAGTCTATCCATGATCTGACCAATGCACCAATGCATATGCAGTCAAAGCACCAACGTGAAATCAAATTACGAAAACATATAATTCTGTACAGGTTTGTTTCCTCAACATAGATTTTCCCTTGACAAGGCTTACATGATCTATACATTCTCTTACATGTACGTTTACTTACCCAGATAAAGAAGACAGATGAGACCAAGTCTCATAGAATGATTCCTGTAGGGCTTTCAAGCTTTGTCAAAAGGTGTGTGTGTGTATGGGGGGGAGGGGTTGCTGGTGTTTCAAGTTATCTCTTCTCCGCGTGAGAAATACAAATGTGAACTGGTTTAAATGCGTGTCTCACGGTGAATTTTTGTATTTATTTTTTGTCTCACGGTGAACGCTTGAGACTTGAGAGCCTTGATCCTGTCATTAATTCCAGACCGGAAGTGACCAACTGTGATTTTAGGTCAAGTCGATGCAGGTTATGTTGAGTGGCGTAGTACCAAACCATGTCACAGGTAGGCGCAATTTCACTCTTCCTGCACCAGTAGCCTAGAGACGACATCATGATCCTGTGGTTTGCCTCACCCGGGACACCCATGACTTTTTAAAGGAGTACAGTGTAGCTACACATACCCCCTCTCACAAATCCCCTCTAAGTCTAGAATCAATGAAGTGTCTTTTGATACTGTCGATTACCATCGGTCCCAACCATATGCAGCATATGGTACTAACAATGAACGTCACAGGGGGATTAGACCACTGTCCTCGCATGCACCCGACAGATATTATGTAACATGGCATCCAGGGCTGAAACGTTGAATATTTTGCCCAAGATCATAGCTGAAAAGTATGGAAAAACTAGTGAAACTTTCAAGTAAAGTGACAACTAAACGTACCTCTCTCTTTATTTTCCCTCCCACACTTAAGTAATATGTGATTCGTGTATCAATATAGCATTTTCAAATCGATCCATGTGCTATGAAACAATTCTTAGTCAAGGTATGACTTGACTGGTGTGCCAGCTTGTCAATTACGCTGTAGTTTTTATTTAGATGCAGACTATTGGACTGTTTTTCCATCATTCAAAGTGATCACTTATCATTGGGCCAAATCAGCTTTCTAACGCTTGTCCGAGAGCACTCGTGTCAATTGGTTTAAATTATAGCCAACCAGAACCGTTCTGTGGTTTTATTGACAGATTTGGACGTCGATCTTAAATGCATTTCCTCACATTGGTTACTGCTCAGAAAATGGGCAGGACCAAGCAGAAAAATACGTTTCCTTGTCCGTATGTCATATGCGAGATTGTGCGAAGGACCGAACAATATGAAACAAATCAAATAAAAAAAGATATATCTCACGCCAGAGATGTTATTTTATCCTCAGTTGGGATTGAGTTTTTGCAGAACGAAAAGGATTCGTTGTAACTAGTTACTGATTCTATTCTTGTATTCAGATAGCCTATTTATCAAGTCGCTGATATCGCACCCCCTCTCCAAACATACGCCTTTGTGGCTATGACTGCGGATTTACTGTCTGATTTGGATAGTCGATTCTTCGCTGATAACCTCCTGACAAGCGAAGACTGGGGTGAGTGACACTTTCAAGTATCCTACTTATATAAACATCAAATGGAACATCAGACGGTTTTAACTAATCGGTTGGCTTGGCTATCATTGTAACGGGCAAGCATACGCAGCTGAGCATCATCAACATACGCCATTGAGACCAGCTGGCGAATGATACGTTATTTTCCCTTTTAGAGGTAGGAAACAATAACTGTATAACACTGTATTTTAAAAGAATCTTAAGCACAGGGATGGAGGTTAATTGTTAGGTTCTCGTGTGGGTGTGTGTGTGTGCGTGCTACATTGTACGGACAGCAAACCAACCCGGATATGTCACCAGTACGGATCTATGGCAGATCAGTTCTCTGTCCGCGTGTTCTCGGCCCCCGGATGGTATGTCCGGGTTTGATGTTTCCACGGTGTTGCACACAATCGCGCAAGAATCCCCCCCAACCCAATCTAACAACATGTTGATATCGCCGCTAAGAAGGAACGAACTTTACTAAACCTCCGAGGTGTTGTTTGGAATAACCTTTTTATCACCATAATTTATATCTCCTAACATTCTGATTCTAGTATCTGCGATGTTATTGTTTCATCCATTGGGATGCATGTTTTGGCTTCTCTAGTGGTCAAGGCGATGATTTATCTAAGGCACTGCAGGGACCCCTGATTTGAGACAATAACAATTCCAGTTACCAGTGTGCACAGGCTGGCTCCGTTCCAGGAGAGCTACCATCTTGCACGGTTTAGCTTCAACAATAATTGACTGCACCTCATTCTAACAATTAGTATGTTGAGAAGTAGCCTCACTAAAGTAACAACTGGGTTGCTGGCCAAGCCGGATGCTAGTAAGGACGCAACGGACGCAAGCAACACGGTTGGAATTAAAGAGCCTCTCAACACACTTGTCAAATTTGTGTCTTCCTAAAGTAGCCCAGATATCAAATTCAATCAGGTATATGCTCACATTACATGTAAATACATTAGCATTAGCCTGCACTCATGTTTTAGCAGAGGGGTGTGTGCTGTTTGTCCCTATAAGGGAGGAGGAGGCCATGATGGCAGACAGGGCCCTGTTTGTTGTTGTCACTAATAAACACACCTGGTTCCAACTGAGGGACTCTGGGCAGGAAAGCCGATGCCAAGATCACGTCTCCAGACAGGCTAATGGCACATACAGAGGCCCTCATTAATGGCTGTGTCTGTGTGTGTCTGGTGTGTCTGTCTTTTTATGGTGTGTGTCTGTGCCATCTGTTTGTGTGTTTGCATCTGTGTTTGCATCTGTGTGTTGTTTGGATGTGTGTTTGTGTGCACATCCAGATGCCTGCCTGTACCAGTGTGAGAGCATGGAGGAGGGAGAAGAGGGGGAGTACACGAGAGGACTGAAATACGAAACATCGGTAAGGACAAAGAAAGTGTCACACATGCGCACGCACACACACACACACACAGACACACACGGTGCTGTGTTAGTGTAACTTGAACTCTGTGTGATCTGGGTGCTGAAGCAGGTTTCATACAAAGCCCAGTCAGCAACTTGACTGGGGAGTCAGGTGGCTGAGCGGTTAGAGAATCGGGCTAGTAATCAGAAGGTCACTGGTTCGATTCCCGGCCGTGCAAAATGACGTTGTGTCCTTGGGCAAGGCACTTCACCCTACTTGCCTCGGGGGGAATGTCCCTGTACTTACTGTAAGTCGCTCTGGATAAGAGCGACTTACAGACTGACAGGCTATGTTAACAGGAAAAGATGTGCATGAAGATCCAGTTTCTCACTAGTTCAGAAAATGGATCATCATACCACTGTAAAAAAGAAACATACTTTATGGCCTAAATAAACAGTAGTCCTTCACTCAGACATAGGATGGGGTATTTTGGATGGTGCAGCTATATTGGATGGTGAGGGTGTGTGTGGGTGGCCAGGATTAACTATGGTAGCAGAGGGAGTCTGAGACATGCCAGCTGCTAATCAGGTTAATTGTCTGTCGGTCAGAGGCCAACTGATTGGAACACTTGTCGCTCGGCTTGCTAGCCTGGCCCCAATCGACCTACTGACTAATCCAGCCCCTGGCCTAATTTCTTTCACTTCTCGCTCTCATCTCTCGCTCTCTCTCTCGCTCTCTCTCTCGCTCTCTCTTTGCTCTCTCTTTCGCTCTCAGTTTGATAACAACCTCGTGTTGACCCTTGATCCTGACAATCCACATCGCCATGGAGACACCTGGACGACAACCTCCTCACAGGTGGGCAGGCCGACTCAACGGCCAATGGGGCGCTCCTCCGTCTGATAAAAACGTGCTGAATTCAGAAACACACATTCCAGAGTAATCGAGACAGAAGTGATTTTAGTGGGACGACAACAACAGGTGGCGCATTTGCATAACCTCTATTTCTTTCTGTTCACATTTCTCTCTCTCTCTCTCTCTCTCTCTCTCTCTCTCTCTCTCTCTCTCTCTCTCTCTCTCTCTCTCTCTCTCTCTCTCTCTCTCTCTCTCATCTCTCTCTCCTCTCTCTCTCTCTCTCTCTCTCTCTCTCTCTCTCTCTCTCTCTCTCTCTCTCTCTCTCTCGCTCTCTCTCTCTCTCTTCTCTCTCTCTCTCTCTCTCTCTCTCTCTCTCTAGGGGACTTCCCTGTGTTGAAGGACGAGATGACCATCACACAGCCTTTACCCGAGGACATGTGTACGTCAACCACTGTTTTGTCCCAGTCGAGTCATGTGAACGGTTAAAGGGACATGAAAAAATGCGGTGCTTACTGAACTTTGTCTAATATTCATGGTTGCTTGTGTGTATGTGTGTGTGTGCGCGCGCCAATTGTGGCCGCGTGTGTGGTGTCACAGTGTTCCAGGTGAAGGCGGAGCCTCCCTCGCCTGCGTCCTCATTGGCCACTGACTGTTCCATGACCCCCGACCCCCAGGTCAGTACGGCTGAACTGCCCCGCCGCTGGATATCGCAACATACATGCAGGGCTACAGTCTGCCTCCATTGTTCACAGATCAAGGCGTCAGATTTATGTCGCTGGAGAGGGTTGAAGGTGTTGAGAGGTGTTGAAAGTGACAAGTGCCCGCGTATGGGCACTGGCCCATACGCGGGCCAGTGCCCTCCCTTGGTTTCCGCCCTCAAATTCTCAAAAGTCATGTTGACTTGCGCGAGCGGAACTCAAGTTAACCTGTGAGAACCTTACAGAGTTTCCATGCAGGAACTCTTTCTCGCGAATGGGGGCTTTTTTTGCCTTTCTCTATGTTTGCTCCGCGCTCGCAGTTTTCTGTTCAACTCTCGGTTGTTTAATTTGTGCAAAAAAATCTAATTTGTGCAAAAAAATCTAATTTGTTCGTCGTAATCATGTTTCGTCTTTTGACAAATCTGACACCATAGTCAATCTTTGTGTATGTAAAATAAGACAACTATGTATTAGATGCAATGTCATACCCTGGCTGTACCAAAACAAAAGAGTGCGACCAACTGAGTCACCAAAATCTGGAAATATGAGGAATCTAAATATGGTGATTTCCAGGTCTGGAAAATATCATGGAAATGTGTCAGTGAATAACTCATTTTCTCACAGCCATACCCTACCCTCATGCACACAGAGCATGCATATTGTACGCCTACTTAGTACGCCTACTTAAATAATGTATATGGGAAAAGGTATTTCACCTCTGCTGAGTCCTAACCTTGTCTTTCATCATGCGTTTAGTTATTACCAACTGTGCCCCCCCCCCCCTGTCTCCTCCTCCTCTATCTCTCTCTCCAGATCTCAGTTAAAGGGGAGAACCCCCCTACCCCTCCCTACATGTTTGGGGATGTGCCGTCTCCTCCTCTGGGGGCGATGGAGGTGACTGTGGCCTCTGCAGGCCAGACCCCAGCCCCCGGCCCCCCCTGGTCCTGGACACATCGCTGCAGGCCACTGGTAAGACTAGGCTAGGGTGCTGTCCCTCAGGTCTGACTGATGGGACAGAAGGACCCAGGAAGGATGGACAAACACGGCTTTGTCACCGTGTCACGTCCTCCCTTCACCCGTTTTCTCTCTCTCCCTCCTTTTGTCACTCCCATCCTGTCCTCCTTTCTCTTCGCTCTGTTTTGTTATCCTCTCTTCTTCACCCTCCTCCTCGCCTCTCTCTCTCTGTGTCTCTCTCTCTATCCCCCCCCCCCCTTTCCTCTGTGTCTCCAGTAGTGCCCGTGGTGTCCTCTGTGAAGGCGTGCAGCATCCTGAGCAGTAAGCCAGCCATCCAGCCCCGGCCGTGTGTGTGGCGGCTCTACCCGTCCCCCAGGCTCCCAGCCCGGCCAGCACCCTCATCCTGCAGGGCCTCCCCACCATGGAGCAGGCCAGGCCCCGGTCAGAACTCACACACACACACATGCAAATACATAGAACAGGCCAGACATGATCAGTACAAACACAGGCTGGACCAGACCTGATCAGCAAACACACACACACACAGAAACAGACCAGATTTGACAGTTGCGGACCGTGTTAGAGCCAGAATGTTCAAATGACCAATCAGGTAGCACTTCTTTAATGAATATTAATAAGTCCTGCCTTGCCACCCCCGCACACTACTCTAATACAATGCACTTCAGTGTCACTTCCATATAGCCGTGGCCCGCCACGGCTACATTTCTTCAGCCACGGTATCAGAAATTGTTAGAGTGCATGTCGGAGAATAGCACGGACATGCGCTTCACACCGCAGTTGAGATTACGTGTGTGCGTCCTTGAGAACTGTAAGTCGTATAACTGATGTTGTCAGTTCATTTAAGCCTGTTATTGTATTAGTCTATAGTTCTTGCAAATTTAAATCAAGTTAACTGGTGATTTTCGTTGTTTGTATTCTTCCCCTGCTAGCTAAACTGCACTTGTCTGTTGATTCGATAGCTATTGCTGCCTTTTCTCACGTTTGTATTTTAGGTGCATTATTATGCTGAAGTAGTTTTAATTCATAAATAGTGGGTTTATTGTTATTTTTTGCTACAGAATGCTTAGCCTATCAAGATCAAATGAAGCAGACAGTGTACATGCTTCAGAGTGGCATACCTTAATCGATAGGCTAGGCTACTGACCATTTACAATCAGTTGTTACTTCAATTATTAATTGGCAGCATTTATGCCATTTAGATCACACTTTGAGTGGAAGGTGTCTTTAAGTAGCCTAACTTTATTGCTTATGGAAATAGGAAGAAAATATGTGCAATATTACATTAGCTATTAGATCATTACATTAACCTGCTCCGAAATATAGGGTTAGGGTTAGAACTTTGCTTCGGCGGGGTGGGGGGGGGGGTTGTTTGGACAGACCTGCCCCCACTGCAAAAACAAATCCTAAAGGAAACACTGCACTTTCCACAAGGAGAAGGAATGCCTGTTAGATTATGGTACAATAAAGTTGTGCTTAATCAAGGTGGAGGTCCATAACTATTTAAGGAGGGATTGAGAGGCTGCAGTTTATCTTTATTGATTCTCATTAGTTGTGTGTAGTTTCTGTCATGGCTGTAACAGCTGCATATTCCAGATCTGTCAAGCAATAGTTATCAGTCACTTTCCAACTTCCTTTTCTGTTACTGAGCCAACTGTTGACAAAACCTCTCTGCTTTCCCTTTTTCACTGTTTGGTTTTCTCTCTGACCACACAGCCAGCTAGGCAATCAGCCAGCCAGCCTGTCAGCCAGACAAACAGCGTTTGGTTATTCAACATTGTCTCCTGTAACGTGTGTGGTGATGTCTCTCTTCCTGTCTCCTTCTCAGTAGTCCTCTCCCAGTCGGTGTGTCTGGGCTCCGCTCCGGCCATCGTCAAGATGGAGCCCGTTTCTCCCACGATGCCCCACTGCGGCAGCCCCTCGGCTCCGCCCTCCAGCAAGCCCATCGTCCCAGCAAGCTCTCTGCCAGGAAGTAGCTGCAATGACCTTGATGTGAGCGGGCTGTCCATCAGATTTCAGACGCTTTTATTGGCCTTACTCATCGAAATCCTTCCTCCCTCCCTCACGCCTCCAGCTCTCTCAAACGGGCCCTCCTCTTCCTCTACTGGGATTCTAAAGTTGACGGTCATCCACAAGAAAATACGCCCTTTCAAATAAATAGTTTCACTTCTGACATCTGATATAGCTTCCATGCTGCCTAGCTGAATGCTGTAGACTCCCGTAGGGCAGAAGGATGTGTCGTGTTCCCTTATATGTTAAGAAGCAACACTTCCGGAACATTGTTACCTATGGTACTGGTTCCTATGGGCTTAATAAGTGAAATGAAATTGTATATGATACTCGAGTAATGCCGCTGTTACAGTTTGTCGAAACATAATGATGGCCTGACTAAGACCTTTAAAGTCCAAAGGTTTAGAATAACAGCACACATTTCAGTGTGCTGTTATTTATTTTATTTTTTCTGATCCTTCCTTGATTTAAAAAGACAGTAGAACAGTGTCACTAACCCTAGAACCATACTCAGCACTTCTCCTGAGACGGTTGATAAACACAGAGTTCGGCTCCCAGAACGAGGTCTGTTCTTCGTTGGTGCTCAGCTGTGGCCTCTTCTTCGTTGGTGCCGCCAGGTGAAGGTTCTGAAGCGGCAGCAGCGTATGATTAAGAACCGGGAGTCGGCCTGCCAGTCCAGGAAGAAGAAGAAGGAGTACCTGCAGAACCTGGAGGGCCAGCTGAGGGAGGCGCAGCAGGAGAACGAACGCCTCCGCAGGGAGAACCAGGCCCTCAGGGAGAGGCTGACCGGGAAGGAGGTGAGGGGGTGGAGGGAGGGAGGGAGGGGAGGGAGGAGGGAGGGAGGGGAGGAGGGAGGGAGGGGAGGAGGGAGGGAGGGGAGGAGGGAGGGAGGGAGGGAGGGAGGGAGGGGAGGAGGGAGGGAGGGAGGGAGGGAGGGAGGGAGGGAGGGAGGGAGGGGAGGAGGGAGGGAGGAGGGAGGGAGGGAGGGGGAGGAGGGAGGGAGGGGAGGAGGGAGGGGAGGAGGGAGGGAGGGAGGGGAGGAGGGAGGGAGGGGAGGGGAGGAGGGAGGGAGGGGGAGGAGGGAGGGAGGGAGGGGAGGAGGGAGGGAGGGAGTTGAGGGAAGAGAGGAAGGTGAGGGGGTAGAGTAGGAAGGGAGGGGGTGGAGGAAGTGGGGGGGGGAGGTCAGGAGGAAGGGAGGGAGGCAGGATGGGGAGGGGAAAGGAAGGAGGAGGAGGCAGGTGGAAGACGGAATAGTAGAGGGGAAGGGGGAGGCTGGAAAAGGAGGTGAGCGAAGGAGTACAAGAGAGGGAAGTTGGAGCACTAGATTAGAGCACAGTACTAGATTAACAGCATTTGAACTCTCCCTCGTTTGTGCGTTCCAGGGCAGTGACTCGGCGAACAACAAGAGGGCCGTGTGTGTCATGGCCGTGCTGCTCTTTATCACCTTCAGCTTCGGACCCGTCAGGTATGTCACACAACACAGGCATCTGTCTCCCCTGGACGCATCGTCACTCTTACATTGTATCCGATTGCACTATGTTGACCATTCACGCTGCTCATTCTATTCTTATTTTTATATATATTTTATATTTAAATTGTTGTATTCTTAGATTGTTTAGTTCTTATAAATAGTTAAACTTTTGTACTCTTACTTAATTTAAGATCTGTATATGTTTAGTGTTTTGCACCTCCCTGCCACAGTAAATTCTGTGTTTGTATAACATACATGGCAAATAAACCGAATTCTGATTCTGATTCTGATTGACTGATGACTGAAAGAAAGAAAGAAAAAAAATACTTTCCAGGAATTACTCTCCCTTTTTTTAGTTATATATATTTTTTCCTCACTCGTTTTTAGATCGGCGTGTGTAACTGCTGTCTCAATTCGTCTTTTTCTGTGGTTTTCCTTTCTTGGGCTTCCAGCATCCCAGACAGGAAGTGGGGGACTGGGTTACAGGAAGGGGTGGTCCCTTACACAGGAAGACGTCTCTTGGAATTTGAGCAGGCCCACAGCCAGGAGCAGAGCAAGGTGGAGGAGAGGATGGACCCAGAGGAGGAGGGAGGGGAGGTGGAGAGAGACATTGTGGATCCATATCAGTTTAGGTGAGTGACGTTCGACGCTAGCTGGCTGCAGTTAGTCAGCAAACCACATTGCTGACTAACTGCAGAGATTGTGAAACAGATGAAGATTTATGTTGATGAATTGTGCATGTGTGTGCGCCATAGGAACCTGAGCGACGTGTTCAGCGACATGAAGGACCTGGTGCTGCAGGACCTCGATCGCTACTTCACCTCCAACGACTGCAGGCAGTTCAACCGCTCAGAGTCTCTCAGGTACGTTACTGCCTGCCGCCCTGAAACCGTCCTTTTCAAAACTAACAACTGTCTCTCAGGTGTGCTTCCTCAAAACGACCACCGACCTCCCTGAAACCATCCTCCGTTTGCCTCTTTCCTTCACGCTTTTTTCATTTAGCAGACGCCTTTATCCAAAGCGACATAGTGCATGTGGCAAGTACAGCAGGAAATCAAACAGTATTTCGGTGGTTCGAGAGCACTGATGCTCTTTGTTGATTACCGACTGCTCATGCACTCTCCCCACTCCCTCCCTCCCACTCCACCCCCCCCCCCCCCTCTCCCACTCCACCCCCCACTCCCTCCCTCCCACCTCCTACCCACCCCCCTCCCTTCCTTCCAGTCTGTGGAAAGCAAAATTCAAATGAGTGCTCGTGTTTTTCCCCCTCTCTCACACCTGTGCCCTTTGGGCCCTCAGGGGGTAACAGTGTTCTGCCTTCACACCTGTGTGGCTGTGCCTCTGGGGGGGAGTGACACACCCCGGTACAGGGAAGGTGCTGTCTGGCTTGGCCACAAAAGCTCGGAATATATTCACTCTAGCTCCCCTGCCAAATATTCATTTGAGCTATACCACTGAAATACTGTAACTAAACTCCTCAAAAAAAGTTTGGAAACATTATTTCGGTCGACTATTCCTCCCCTTCAATAACACCAATTGGTATTGTATTTTATATCGTTGGAAAGCCTGATTAGTCACCTTTTCAACGAGGTACAACTTGTAAGGATTGTCCATTTGTGGAATGAGCAACACAGCTAATCGTGTGGGTAGCGGCCCAAAAGAATTTGCCAACATCCCCTGCAATATTCTTCTGTTGGTATTCACTCTCGTTTTGAGTTGCTTGGTGGATTGGATGATTGCACTCTCCCACAGTAAGGGGAAAAAACAACACATATTGGCCATTTTTACACTTTATTCATTTTACACTGTCAGGGACCTCAGTAGCGTGTGGAAGATCCATACGCAGCCACAACAGCTTGGCACCTCCTCCTCATGCTGGTCACCAGCCTGGTCACACACTGCTGTGGGATGACATCCCATTCCTCAACCAGGATTTGTCGCAATTCAGCCAACATGTTTGCGTTGGTCACTCTGGCACGTACAGCACGCCCAAGCTGATCCCACTTGAAGCTCAAAACGAGAGTGAATACCAACAGAAGAATATTGCAGGGGATTTTGGCAAATTCTTGGGGGGCGCTACCCACACGGTTAGCTGTGTTGCTCATTCCACGAATGCACGATCCTTACAAGTTGTACCTCGTTGTAAAGGTGACTAATCAGGCTTTCCAATGATATAAAATACAATACCAATTGGTATTATTAAAGGGGAGGAATAATCGACCGAAATAACGTTTCCGAACTTTTTTTGAGAAGTTTGTCAAATTCATCCTTTTGTTTTTTGCTCTACTTTTGGTATGCTTTTTATGTTGCTTTGGATGAAAGTGTTTGCTGAGTGAATTAAATGTAAGATGTAAATACCGACATGTTTCAACAGTTTGGTTCAACATCACTCACCAACTCTCACATTTCATTCATCAAACAGGTCCATCTGGACTGGACAGTTGGCAGTATTGAGTTTCTCATAATCAGTATGAGTTTAACCACTGTCCTGTTCCACATAAAGCACCTTTCATATTATGCTGTGCTGTCATGCCATCACTTTTTTCAAAACTGTCCAAAACATATTTACTAAATATTTAACTTATGGATATCATAGTCCTGCTTGACTCTTCCTTCCGAATATCTTTCTGAGATTAACATTCAGTAGCAGCGTTAGAACTGAGTTTAGTGTGACGGCCAACCTTGATCTGATTGGTGTAGCTCCTCAGCTCGCCTCCTCAGTCTGACTTGTGTGTCTGTTTCCCCCCCAGGCTGGCTGATGAACTGCGGGGCTGGGTCCACAGGCACCAGATAGACAGAAAGAAGTCTGGAGGGAAACCAAAGACAGTGAAGAAGGCCAAGATCGCCCAGGTTTGATTGCATACCATTACTCACCTTTTAGTATTCGGCGTTTCACAGTCCAATATCATGGTTTATAACTGAAAGGCCTCCTTAGCACTAAGGCTTCCAGTCACTGTGTGTGTGTGTGTGTTCATGTTGTTTTTGTTTGTTTATATTCAATTCTGTTTTTCTTCACTTCCCTTTCACACAGAAAGCAGCTCAGTTGAGGAAAACCAACTTCTCCAGATATCTGCCCATTCAGGCCCATCGTTCAATAGAAAGGTAACCATGAAGAAGGACTACATCTCCCATCAGCCACCTGGGCTTCTCAGAGGGAGCCTGCCCTGCTTATATACCAAAATATATACCTTATATTAACGTGTAGGAGAGTTCCAAGTCCTTTAATCAACCAGACATATTTGTAGTCTCTGTGTTCTGACCCCCTGCGATTGTGTGTGTGTGTGTGTGTGGTTAACAGTCAGCTCCAGGTGTTCCCCGGTCCCGAGGTCCGCTACAGTGACTTCTTGGACGCCATTGACCGCCGAGAGGACACCTTCTACGTGGTCTCCTTCAGAAGGGTGAGACGACGACTACATAAACAAACGTCCAAAAACGAGCAGCAGAAGGAAAAACGCCAACCAACACAGAACACCTGTGTGGAGTAGACCCTGTTTGGAGTTCTGCCTTCTAGGAACGGATGCCGTCGCCACAGGGAAACATCCGTTGACAGAAATGTATTTGATAGCAAATGCGTACCGTTGTGCCTACTCAAAGAAAATAAAGAAAAAAGACCTGTCTTTCCACAACTTTCCCTTAGACGAAAAATGAGGGGGTGGGGGGGGACATTTGTTGTCAGAAAGCGGAAGTGTGAAAAGAGCCAGTTGAACTAGATAATCCTGTCACCCTGAGTCACTGACACAGATCAGGTAAGAGGTTGAGAGGTTGGCCACTGATAGACTTGAGTCTGCTCTACCTAATAATGGGAGTCAGGTGGCTGAGCGGTTAGGGAAGCGGGCTAGTAATCGGAAGGTTGCCAGTTCGATTCCCGGCCGTGCCAAATGACGTTGTGTCCTTGGGCAAGGCACTTCACCCTACTTGCCTCGGGGGGTATGTCCCTGTACTTACTGTAAGTCGCTCTGGATAAGAGCGTCTGCTAAATGACTATGTAAATGTAATGTAAATGTAAGATACTTACAAACTCTCGTACTCCCTTCCTCCTTATACTCAAACTCCTCTTTCCCCCCCCTCCCTCCCATGTTCCTTCTCCTCCCTCTTGTCTCTCAGGACCACCTCCTCCTCCCGGCCATCAGCCACAACAAGACCACCCGTCCCAAGATGTCGCTGGTCATGCCTGCCATGTCTGTGAACGGTGAGCCTGGTTCTGGTCCATCATGACCGCATGAGGGGCACACTGTATACACAGCTAAATATGCTGACAGGATAACTAGAAGACTAGATATGCTTATAGGATAACTAAGAAGACCAGATATGCTTATAGGATAACTATATGACTAGATATGCTTATAGGATAACTATATGACTAGATATGCTTATAGGATAACTATATGACTAGATATGCTTACAGTAAAACTTTAAGACTATATATGCACACATGATAGCTACAGGACTAAATGCTCACAGTATTCCTGTAAGATTAGATATATAATTAGGAGGGACCGCTAGGACACTGAAGAGGAGCAGGACCCACAATGTTCTTGTTACAAATGTCAAATAAAGCTTTAAACTTCAAAGTATGAGACTATAAGCTCAGTAACTATAACAATGTATGTGGTTACCGTTTAAAACTGCACATTAGTTTTACTGGTTACAGTATAACTATAACAATATATGTGGTTACAGTGTACAACACTGTTTTATATTGGTGTAGACTGTGTGTGGCTGTTTAGAGAGAAGCTGACTTGCACTATCTTCTATTTGAACTGTTTCCCTCCCTCTCTTTCCCCCTCTTTCTCTCTCTCTCTCCCTTACTCTTTCTGTCACTCTCTCTTCCTCCCTCCCTCTTTCTCTTGCCCTGTCCCTCTCTTTCCCCCTCTTTCTCCCTCTCTGTCTCTCTCCCTCTCATCTTCTCCCTCATCCATCACTCTCGTCCTCCAGAGAGCTTGTACAACTCGTCCCAGGGTATCGAGATGATGATGCAGGTGGACTGTGAGGTGATGGACACGCGCATCATCCCCATCAAGGCCTCGGCCGTGCCCCCCTCCCTCCGCGACCCCCCGCCCCCTCCTCCGGCCAGCCATCACCACGGCAACCACACCTCGCTGCGGGGACGCCATCACCCATCCCCCCGGCAGCCGCTCCCAGTCCGCCGCCGGCCCGCCGAGTATTACATCAGCCAGGAGGGCGGAGTCTGAGAGGGGTAGGGAGGGGCTGGCGCAGGAGAAAGGACGGAGGGGATGATGAGGGGGAGGTGAAGGCCAGCCGAAGGGGTCGTTTGTGGTGAAACTGTCAGGGATTTGAGGAGACTGCCACCTTGTCTTATGCTAAGATGTAGTCGGCTAACAATCTGGCAAACATCTCAAGACTAATTTGTTATTAATGAGTACACAACTCTTAAAACTTTAAAACTTGGACGTCAGTAACAACTTAACTTAAAAATAAATGCTAGTTCTTTGGGACTCCTTAAATTAACAATATCTTGATATTAATGTATATATATATATATATATATATACACCCTAGCCACATTCAGAAGAAGCAGTTTACTGCCCTTAAAGAGAGAGATAATGTTGCATCAGAACATTCTAGAACACAAATACCTATAAATTAATGCAGGTCGAGAGTAGAGCATACTGCACACGTTTGTTTTCAATATGACTGATGTTTTGGCAATATGACTTTGTATAGTTTCACGTGTGTATATTTGTGTCAGATTGTTCAGTTGAAAATTCCAGTCGGTGAAGATGCCAGTCATCAGAACAGACTACTTTGTTTTTGTGCTGTCTGGATTTGAAACGGGGGACTAATATTATTTAACTATGTTTGTGTTGGTGTAAATATCTGTGTCATTCTTGTCCCGACTGTCCAGACAAAACATCTCCTTCAGCCACAAATATTGCTTTGCATATATTAGTTTCCATTTGTTATGTTTTTCTAACATCCTCCTTCCCCTTGGGATGGTTACGGTCTGTCTGACCAAGCTGATTTCTCAGATTTTCTTTCCTACCAGATGCTTGTTTTCTCAGTTTAGGTTCTACCAGCCATGTGCTGTGCGTCGTCGTTCTGTGTTTGCCTGAAACACTGCACCCTGTCCCCTGCCTCCTCTGGTCCCCTGCCTCCCCGGTCCCCTGCCTCCCCGGTCCCCTGCCTCCCCGGTCCCCTGCCTCCCCTGGTCCCCTGCCTCCCCTGGTCCCCTGCCTCCCCTGGTCCCCTGCCTCCCCTGGTCCCCTGCCTCCCCTGTCCCCTGCGTGCAGTCTAGGTACCTTGTCTCTGTGTCCTTGTCCCAGGCTCTGAGAGGAAATGTCCTGTTAACATGTGAGATACCGTCTAGAGATTTTCTTAACTTTTTTAATATAAAATATATGATATGTCATTGTCAAAGAGAATGAAAATTACGAAAAAAATAAGTTTGGATAGGAATCTGTTTTCTGGTGTTTCGTATAGTGTTCGGGGGTGTATTTTTGTCTTGTTTTATATTGTTAGAAAGGCCCCTACCAGGGCCAGTTACCCCAGAGGAGATAATGCTACTTTACTGGACCTGTCTGAACCATTCCCTTTATAAAGTCAACCTGCATTAGCAATGTAAGACAAACACACACACACGCACACAGCATGTGCACACTAGCCTGGCATCGCCAGGTCAATATGCAAATGTCTATTCGTCTGGAACATCTCTGTTCATTTTCAATTTCCATGGGGTGTTATCAACAGGCGCAGACCAAAATGCCGCTGGACTAAACTGGATAGATATGACCAACGTTATCTGGGTTGTTCATAAAAATACCTAAACGATGCTCTTCTGTACTCATAGTTTTTAACCCCGCCCCATATCAGACAAACAGTTGTGATTGGACTGGCTTTTTTTTGCCAGGTGGAAGTCTATTAGAATTGGAGAGTGGCAAGACCCATGTACCAGAGCAAATTAATGAGCTCCCAGATTCATCTGGTTCATCCAGGCAATGTGCACACTATACACAACCTTGTGCATGCAAATCTGTGGTTACTATAGTAGTGATGTAAATAGGGAAAGTTGATGTCTTTTTATATTGTTTTCTTATTTAAAAATGAATTTTCATACACACTTTTTTATTTGATTTCACCTTTTATTCTCCCTGATACATGAAATGTTTGAACTGCTGCCTTTTATGTTTGTAGAAAAAAAAAAACATTTGAATTTGATAAATAAAGTGATTTAAATAATACCTGGTTGAAATAACAATACTTTCCTTTTGCTGTTTGATGCTTGACGGTTGTTGTGGATTGTTTTACAATTCTCTGTTGCCCAGCAATGAGGTTGCGAAAGATTAACAAGGCAAATATTACCAAGGCGGAACCAATCTGGGTGTTCTTTCGTAGGATTTGCATCAGGGAGAAAGCGACAAACTAAAAGGCATCACTCATCCCTTTCTCGGTTTCTCTTTCTGGTTCTCACCCCCTCCCTCCAATGCTAGCCTTTGGAACAGGTAACAACTGACAGCATAGTTCTGAAAACTGGTATGGTGACTTCAAAACTAAAGTTGTGCATGTCACAGGTTGCAGTGAACTACAGTTCGCAGTCATCTCCACAAGTTGGTTCCTCAGGTGAATCACATCGACCCTGTAGTCAACAGGAGGAACGCTGCCGGCCAGTTCATTTCTCTAGTCCTAGGTAGAACCCACTGTTCCTCAGGGATCTTGTCCGCCTAAGACCATCGCTGCGTGGAGGAACTCACCAGGCAAAATAACTATCCTCTGAGTGTGACCCTGCAGGGGTAATAGGGGCAGTTAAAGGCCCGTTGTAAAGCTGAGGGCAGAGGGGACAGATAAGAGAGGGTGGCGGAGGGGGTGGGGTCGTAAACCATTTACCCAAGGGCCCTAGCTCGCTGAGTTGGTAGTAAGAGTAAGGTTACAGTCTGTAGTGGGGCACGGGAAACAAAATGGAGGAGGGGGGGAGATAAATTACCAGCACGCTGGGAGAAGGGGTAATTGTAACTCTATTAAAGAAAGACAAAGACTTTCTTCCAGTTAACCGTAATCTTATTTAAAAAAAGACCTAGGTTTCATTGTTGAGACCTAGGTTTCATTGTTAACTGTAACTCTGTTTAAGAATGACAGAGGCTTCATTCTGGTGTGGATGTTGTTATTCTCCTTCTGTTCTGTTGGTATGCAGAGAAGAGTGACAGTTTCAACTCAGTCTCGTGTCACTGTTCCCAACACTCCAACAGGCAGAGGTCACCAAGTACTCTTTTGCATATAAGCCACCAAATTCCTCACTGGAGTTGAAACACTGTAAAGTCACAGCAAAATTCTGTACCTGTAAATATCTAAATTCATCTTTATACTAAGTCTCAATACTAAATCTCAATACAGGTCTTCATACTAAGTCTCTATACTCATCTGTATACTAAGCTCTATCCTTGTCTGAATACTAAGTCTCCATACTTGGTTTCAATACTGATCTTCACACTAAGTCTCTACACTCATCTTTATACTACGTCTTTATAATCGTCTGTATACTACGTCTCTACTTAGTTTCAATACAGGTTTTCATGCTAAGTCGCTAAACTTGTCTGTATACTAAGTCTCTATTCTAATGTGTATACTAAGTCTCTATTCTAATGTGTATACTAAGTCTCTTCTAATCTGTATACTAAATCTCTATAGTCTCCATACTCTGTGGTCCCAGTCAGACAGTATGTGTGTTGACCACACAGCAGCCATATTGTCAAACACAGTCCTCCAGTTTGACCTGAAGGACGATGGACTGACTCATCAAAACACACTTAAACTGTGACGTTGAAAGCCAGCAGGGGGCGCTGGAGTCCTGAGTATGCAGGGGGCGCTGGAGTCCTGAGTATGCAGGGGGCGCTGGAGTCCTGAGTATACAGGGGGCGCTGGAGTCCTGAGTATGCAGACCATCACATCACCA
Organism: Osmerus eperlanus; assembly: GCF_963692335.1. Taxonomy (NCBI): domain Eukaryota; kingdom Metazoa; phylum Chordata; class Actinopteri; order Osmeriformes; family Osmeridae; genus Osmerus; species Osmerus eperlanus. Next base: position 1,433,929 of record NC_085037.1, read on the forward strand.
CTGGTGTCCGAGGCTCTTTTACGTTTACAGATGCAAGGAAGAAGGAAAACGTTGTGCAGCTTGAACATCTACGCCCTCCAGTGGAGAAACTGGGAGAAGGGGAGGGGGGGGCGGGGGGGGAGAGAACTCATAATGTGAGGGTTGCTTCAATAATATGAAGGAAATGTTTAATGCCAATTAACTCATGCTAATAGAGAGAGAAAAACTCGAATTGAGAAGAAAGCGATCGAGAAAGAGATTAAGAAAGACTGAGCGGTTGCCCCTAACGGCTGTTAGGGATGGAAACTCATTAGTGGCTCTGCTTAACGAGATTACACATGTCCATGACATCATTTCTTGATTGTGAGTTTCTGGTGTATGATGTCATTCCTAACATTAAACCATCCCCTCCTTTCTGACTCGGTAATACAGATTTCTTCTCTCTACTGTGTGGGTATTTCTTTCCTTTAGTTACAGTAGTCTTTCTTTTTGGCATGGGGGTAGGAGTCATTACTAAATTCTGATGACAGACCATTGTGTGTGTGTGTGTGTGTGCGTGTGTGTGAATGGGAACTTCTCCCATTGCATTTTACAACAGTTTCCAGTAATTATCTTATTGCTGCTGAAGCTCAAAGGGGTCATCAAACTCTTTTGATCTTCTCAATCACACGCACACACACAACCACACACACACACACAACACACCCTATGACCTGCCAGGCCCAGACATTCATACAAGCCCCTGCACAACCCTCGATCACACAAGCAAACACGCAACACCAGCTACAAAGGCAGATGCTTTCATTAAAAAACGTTTCATTGTTACATGTCGGCTAACACGTATCTATGCAGCAGAAATTTGAATAAAAAATGCAGCCTACTAAACACTACTGTCCCTTAACTAAAGAAGCATAATAACGTGAGGCTGGTTGACGAATGCCCGGAGTAAATCACTCGTTCCAACCTCGATTCATGGAAATCTGGGCTTGAGTGTGTACTGTTTCTCCACCTACAGTACCATAGGCTGCACATGCATACACACACACTAATCTGTGTGTGAGTGTGTGTGTGTGTACTACAGTACCATACACATGTACACACACATTCATCGGTGAGTGTGTGTGTGTACTACAGTACATTTGTCTTGGTCCCCTCTCACAAATACCTAGCATGTCAAGCGGACGGTAAACCAGCCAACCGCCCTGCCTAGTTAACACTGACCCTACTGATGGCTGACCTGGATTCTGCACATCTGTGTGCCGTGTTTGGACAGTCGGGAGCTTCTGTGTGAGTCTCCATGGGTCGTCCAGTCTGATTGATCTGCATGCTGATGTGGTTCACCGAGCCAAGGTTCTCAGAGGTCAGAGGTCAAACTTATTAGGCTAGATGTTGCACACTTCCACAGCCTTTCTCACTCTCTGCTCTTCTACGCTTTGATCTTTCTTCTCTGTGTCTCTCTTTCAGTCTTTCTGCTTTGTTCTCTTTTTCTATCTCTCATTGTCTCTCCATCTCTACTCTCTATCTCAATGTTTCTCCATCACTCCTCTATCTCTATCTCCTTGTTTCCATCTCTCTGTCTCCACCTCCATTCTCTTAGATGTGTGCGTCTGTGTGTATATGTATTGGCATGTGTGTGTGTATACAAAGTCTGAACGTTTAGATGAACGTATGTGTTTGGGTGTGTGTGCGTGAGGGCTGGGGGATGCACACATCTCCTGACAGACTCTGAGCCTAGATTTACGCGTGACCTGCTGGAGATGACGTGTGTGATTTACACAAAGTGTGCATGGGCCAGTAGTGTCTCAACCCAGCAGCACATGTGCTGTTTATTCTGGAGGATATATGTATATGTGTCCCTGCTCTGTTTTGAACTGTGGAACACATGCCTGCCTGCCTGCCTGCCTGCCTGCCTGCCTGCCTGTCTGCCAGTTTAAATAGTTGGTATTTAGAATACAGTTACATTGTTGAAATCAATGGATTACATGACGATACTTGTCATGTTTCACGAGTTTATACACTCTAAATAAATTAAGGCAACTCCATGCATTTCCCAGAAGCCCCAACAGAGGCGTTGTTAGGCATAAAACTCGACTGGGGCACAGGCCCTTGATTCATATCTCTTTTTTTTCTTTCAAGCTTGCTGCGCACAATGCACTACTAGGCTATAGAAACTCCCCTTACTTAACCCACTATACAACAGTTCAGGGATGCAAGTTTGATATCAGCTTTGGCAGGGACATCAATAGTTAATAGGGAAATCAATGCATTTTTTGCATTGATTTGAGCGCAAATACTGTTTTTTTGAGCTTCATGTAATATTGTTTTTATGTTTTAGTAAAAATAAGATGATCAGCAGGCCTATCATTTAGAAATTATCTTTAGATTTGTAATGTTTTCTTAGCCTACCTCAATTCTGACTTGTGTGCCGAGTCCGACACCTGGACTTCTGTGTGCGTGCTGCAGTGGCTATTTGGCAAGCTCAGAAGAGCGCGCTAACATGGAATTCTGCATGCATCGGTTTGTGTTTTCGGTTAAACACTTTTACAAGCGTTGATTGGGATACTGCGTTTATTTTTCCGGGATTATCAATCTAAATTAATCTATAAAAAATTATAGTTAAAACTCAAACTTTAGATTTTACTGGGGCACGTTTTACTGGGGCACGTGCCCCAGTAAAACGTGCCCCAGTAAAAAGTGCTGATTTACTAGCCCAAGAGCCGTTAGCCCTGTTTGACATGCTAGCTAACGTTAACTAAAATTAGCAAATTGTGGTAGCTTAGACTGCGGTTAGATTTTTGTAGTATGCAGTTCAATGTGCAGTTAGTGCAGTTTAGTTACATTTAGCTTACTGCCTACTGTCTTCAGTTAGGCTACTGTCTTATGTTTCCTTACATGCCAAGTCCTCCTGTGTATGAAATATGTAGGCCATGATGTGAGTAATCCAAGTATTCAGAATACGTTACTCTGATTGAGTAATGTAACAGAATACGTTACAAATTACATTTTTTGGGCATGTATTCTGTATTCTGTAACGGAATACGTTTTAAAAGTATTCTCCCAACAACGTCTGTCTGTCTGTCTCCTGTGTGTCAGCCTACACCTGACCAGGCTGTGTGCTGGGACTTGGAGTCTGGGACTGAACGCCCTTGAAACAACATATTAAGTACCGATAATTGATATGTGTGTTCGTGTTTGTGTAGTCTATGTGACACTAGGGGTGGCCTAACCGTCGCCCCCTATGTACCTATAACTTTCCCATAATACTGTTAATCTCTGTTTACTTTCCCTCAGGAAACCATGTGGTAATTACAACCAATTAGATTCCTGCAGCGTCAGAGACAGGAAGCTAAACAGCTCCATATGTCCACTCAACAGAAACTGCAAAACCAAAGTCTCCAGTCTCCTGTATTTTGACATTTAGACCTTGCGTTTATATTGCTCGCTCAAGCCTTCAGAAAAAAAGGAAAATGAAAAACGTTTAAGGGTATTTTATCCCCCCCTTCTCCAATAAACACTACTATAGGTAATGAAAGCTGCTTCGCTGGAACACCTGTGGACTGTGAACAACGTTGTTGTTAGGCAACGCCATGTTACCCTAGCCTGGTCCGAACCAGACCCTCGTACATTTCATTTGTACAGAGGGTCTGGGATCGCTCCATTGACAAGCGTTAACTTCCTTGAAGGCGGGTACTCTGTTGAAGTTTAAAACTATTGGATCTGCCCAGAGCCAGTCTGATCTGCCATAACCAATCGCTAGCGTTCGCCTTAGCCAACTCCTTCACCACGGAGCTAGCTGCCGTAGCTGGAAAATCAAACTTTTCCCGAACCCCGTGGGGAGGAGGGCCACAACATCATGGCCACCAACAAAACTTTGCAAAGATTGTTCTTGCTCCGGCTTTAACTTCTGGATATTCGGCAGCGTTGCCACAGCGGACCGAATGAATGGCTTCGCTCGCATCTTTCTCCGCCGCCATTACTGAACTACAACTCAAACTAGCACACAACATCAACGTCATCGTTCTGAGCCACTCCCTCTGTTCGCTGATTGGCCCTACAAAAAAATTATTTGAGAAAACCGACTTATGCGCCGAATTCCCAGACCTAGTACAGAAGCAAAATCTAAATTGAGCGGAAGTACGTAGGAGGGCAGAGCCAGGCTAATGTCACCCGCCCCTGACTCGGCATTGCACCCACTGGGAGCCGTGGCGACGGCTGTTCAGCAGACGGTTGTCATCAAACGAATGTGAATGTTTTGATTTTGATGACGATAATCATGTTTGGTATGTGTTGAGGGCAAGTCAGACAATCACGGCTGCATAAGGGAAATATGATTGCCGATTTCAACTGTTTACAAATAAACACATAGCCCTTGTGTGTTTGGTATGTGTTGGATGATGTCTGACGAATACTAAACCAACACAGCTTTTTTTGGGCCCCAAAGAAATGCTTGTAAACACGTAAACCGTAATGTGTTCGGCATGTCTAGGAGATAAGCAACAAACACAGCCATGGTGGGGGGACCAGACTGTAGTCAGGCTGTTTTCATCAGGGTCTGGCACTCAGTGGCTCGCTCCCTGGGCCTGCGAGTATCTTTTACAGCCGCTCTGTGGCCAATATGCTGCCTGGGAGGAAGCTAGCTCACCGTGAGTTCCAGGGCCCAGGGGCCCGCGGCCTCGACGCTGCCCCAGACAGGGTGGGGGGCGGTGGGATGGAGGTGGGGCTGAGAACCGTAAATCTGCGGAAGGGTTCCAGCTTCCAGAGCACTGTGGATAATGGAAGCAGTGTGAGGGCCCTTAGCTGCCCCTCTGGTTACTACCTAGAGCACCTCTGTTCTAGGAATGTGTCTGTGTGTTGCGGCACATTTGTATTCAATAGATGCACCTGTGAGTGTGTGTGTGTGTGTTTGTGAGTGTAGGCGCATAATGTACTTACAGCAGACACATAAATGAGTGTGTGTGTGCACATATGTGTACTAAAGATGTACACGTGAAAGTGTGTGTGTTGCAGTTCGTAGAGTGAATGTGCTTTCGATTGATCCTGGCTGTGTAATTCTTGTACTGTGCTTTAAGGAGACAGTCCCAGCCTGGTTTTTACGAGTCCAGTGGTACAGAAAGCTGTGCCAGACCTGCTCCTGATATGACCTCTGACTCCTAACTACCAATCTCTGGATTTCATAAATACATCTGTGTATATTTAAATATATATTTGTACAATTCCATTTGTGGAAGCGTGATGGAATGCTAAATGTTATGGCTTGTGTATGTGTGTGTGTGTGTGCGTGTTCTTGTGTGTGTGTGTTTGTGCGTGTATGTGTGTGCGTGTGTGTGTGAGAGAGAGAGAGAGAGAGAGAGAGAGAGAGAGAGAGAGAGAGAGAGAGAGAGAGAGAGAGAGAGAGAGAGAGAGAAAGAGAGAGAGAGAGAGAGTACTTCTGTTTGTGTGTCTCCTGTCTTTTACAGAGCACTGTGTTCACTCCATGGAACTCAGATGCTAAACCAATCAGAGGATGCAAACAGTCCAAGAGAGAGATGGTAAAAGAGAGACGGAGACATTGAGGGAGAGAGAGAGAAAAAGAGAGTTACATACTGGGATTACTCATCCTCTTACATCACAGTTACTCACTCCAACCCAGGCCTTTACAAAGATCCAGAAGCCATCCTGCCCTGGCACCCCCACCCCTCTCACCCCCATCCCCCGGCACCACCAGTGTCCCAGCCTGCACACCACCACCCCCTCCCCTCCAAGTCCCAAACCAGCCATCCTTCTCCTCCTCCAGATCCGCACAGCCATCCCTTTTAAGACTTAGACCTGGGACGTTTTGCTACTTTGTGTCCGTCTGTGAGTGTCTGTTTGTCTCTGTCACTCCAGCCTCGCCTGGGAACCAGACCAATCTATGAGCTTGGGTTTTATTTGCTCTGGCAGATGGGTCTGGCCACCCTCCCTTAAACAGATTTCCCTGCAGCATGTATAGTTTCGGGCCAATCACAACGCTTTATCAGATATGGGGCGGGTTCAACACGATGCCTGTACAGATGAGTGTCGTTGAGGTATTTTCGCAAACAACCAAGATAATGTTTCGTTGCTCCGATTGGTTGTATCTATTTTCTTCAATTGCATCTGAGGCATTTTGGTCAGTGTACGTTGATAACGCCCCTTGGATATCGAAACTGAACTGAGAGGTTCCAGACAAAACACATTTGTGAATCGACTGTAGATGCCAGGCCTACTTCCTACAGGGGGAGTCCCTAAGTGACACAGAGGAGTGTAGATCATCAGAGGTCTGTCAAAAGCAATTTACAGGTCAGTCAAATCAGGACGATCATGTGGTGTTGACTTGATCCTTCCTTTAGTTTTACGTGTTTTCAGGTGATTCTTTCTCTTAGTGTCTGTCAGTCTCAACAGCAGCAGTCTATCGGTGTTTCCCTCTCCATCCCTCCTCCCTCATTCTTTCGTCTCCTCTCTCCCCCCCTCATCCCTCCGTCTCCTTCCTCATCCATCCACCTTCTCTCTCCCCCCTCATCCCTCCGTCTCCTCCCACATCCCTCCATCTTATCTCCCTCCTCCATCTCCTCTCTCCCCCCTCATCCCTCCATCTCAAACCCTCATCCCTCCGTCTCCTCCCTCATCTCTCCTCCCTCATCCCACCATCTACTCACTCCTGCTTCATCGCTCCATCTCCTCTGTCATCCCTCCATTTTCTCCCCCCCCCCCTTTTCCCTCCATCTCCTCCCTCATCGCATCCATCCATCCATCCATCTCTGTCTCATCTCCAGCTCCGTTTCCTGAGCAATAAACACAAAGTACAAAACAGCCACCATTTTGGCAAAGACATCCCAAATGTCAGCATTTCAATCATCGGTTCAGTTGCATGGGAACAGAGTATGCCTGAGTTAGGAGAGATGGAAACTGCTTGGGGCCCGGCGGCCGTTTGGGCTCTGGTTCAATGTCCATCTTGGCTCAAGACATCCATGTGTTTATGTCCTTTTGTAATGGTGGAAAAGAGTAAGCAGGGGAGGAGAGAGGTAAATGTTAGAGAGAGAGAGATTCATGTCCTTGCAGTTACCCCCCTTTTCCAGTTCATATGGATAGAACGGGCCAAACAGAAGAGCGGAATTTCGTCCGTTAGGGTTAGAGTGAAGTGAACAGTTTCGTACGGAGGGTTTCCTGCAGAAGGTGAACGCTGTGGTCAAGGAAAGTCAGCGAAGCACACCAAGTGATGGAGAGAAACAGATGGAGAGAGAGGCAGAGAGTTGGAGAGAAAAGAGGGAGCCAGGGAGAGAGAGACAGAAAGAGAGAGAGAGAGATAGAGAGAGAGAGAGACAGACACACAGAGAGAGAGAAAGAGAGAGAGAAAAAGTGGGGGGCACCAGACAGAGTAAGGAAGAGAGAAAAGAAGGAAAACAGAGAGAGAGAAAAATGGAGCGTCGAGCGAGGTCTTATTGGAACTGCGTGTCCGTGGGTTCACGCTTGATTTATGACCTTTAAGTGTTCTGGCAAAAGTGGAATATTGCTGTCATGGTTATAAAGTCACTTTACATTTCGGAGAGAGAGAAGGGGGGCGGTGGTTGAGTTGGTGGGGGGGGAGAGAGATGGAGAGAGAGAAATCGAAGGAGAGAGGATGGATGGCCAATGGGACCGAGAGTCTGTTCATTGATGGGGCAAACAAAAATAATGATTCACCTCTGACTGATAAAAACTCCTTTCTACCTTTCTATTGTTAAATATGTACACGATATCTAGCCAAAAATGTATTAACATTTAGTTGTATCCATAGACAATATGCAGCTGTGGAAAAACAGATAGGTACATTGGTTTTAGAGCCGGAGATGAAGAGGAGCGCAGTGTCAGGAAAGCGAGACACTGAGGGCAAGGAAGCAGACTTTTGGACTAAGACTTTACGACGAGTTACGTTCAATCAGTCAGTCAGTTGCTAGGCTCCAGCCAGCCAGGGCCACCAGCTCTGGGGAACGTATTGGGTGGGAGGAGGGAAGGAAAGAGGAGAGGAGGAGTGGGGAATGGAGGAAATGAGAGGAAAAGAGAGAGTCTGGGTGGCAGCCCTGTCATTCACTGTGGCCATGACATCATGTCCTTTATTGAATCCATAACTTGGCATTCTGGGCTAGCGGAGTTCCACCTCCCTGTCACCTCATCAAATCAGATGTCCCGATCTTGCCTGAGCCCTCCAACCAAACGGCCCACAATCCAAAATGTGTTCTTCTGGACGGCCCAAACGGTGAACTCTGTCTTCTTCTAACCTCTGAACAAGAAAAAGAATACGAGAGACAGGGAGAAGAAGAAATTCAGAAATGCCAGAAAGAAAGAGAAAGAAAAAAGAATGATTCTAAACATCTGTGATAAATGGAAGGAGAGGAGGATGAAACATGATCAGAAGAGGAGGACAGGAGGTTAAGAGGAAGACGTCGCCACCATACATAACCAGAAGAGGGTTTCACAGGGACTCCATCCCTCTCACTGATGCTGTCACGGCAGGAGGCTCAGGCCTCGCTAGGATCCCTGATGCAGACAGTTCAGAGGGGTCAAGGGTCAGGAGGGTGTGTATGACGTCATGATGTTTTTGCTTTAATAACAGAGGATATTGTTTTCTATTTGACTGTATTTTTTGAGTTTATGTTGTCTTTTTTTGTCATTTTACTGTCTGTATTTTTGTTTCTGTGTCGTCTCTGCCTGTGAAGATGCTCTACAGCTAAATCCGAAACAAACACAAAAGCGGAACGGAGAACGGGCTCAGAACCAACCAACCAATCACAGGCCAGCAGCTTGTTGTGTTGTCATGGCTGTATTTTTTGGCTCCAGATCCAGGTCTGCTGGTTGGCTGCACATCTGACTCATGCTCTGCCTCATTACCCATCATCCTCTGGGGCAGCCATGGCTCAGTTAACCTGGGGGGGGGGGTGGCTGGCCTGTCTGCGCCCCCTGGGGACCCTTTAAAACGATGCACGCTGGAGATAAGATGGAGGAGGGGTTCCAGGGTCTGATGGATGGTACAGTACCGTTCCGGCCTGTCGCCAACGACAACAAGGCCAACTCTGGGCAAACCACAGGTGAGATGACATCACATGCGGCTAATGTGGAAACCACGCTGATGGCGATACGCGGCGCGGAGTAGAGGTGATGAATAAGTGTGATGGCCGCCGGGGGAGGACACACACACATACGCTCGTGTTTACAAACACGCACACACACGCTTACGCACACACAAGCACACACGCTTACGAACATGCAGACACATACACACGCTTACACACACACACACGGCCAGGAGAGAAGACAAGAAGAGATGGTGTGTAAATTCAGATGCCATCACTCTTCCTACAGAAGCTCAGACTGACCATTATAAACTCAACGCTCACACTGGGAAGGGGGGTGGGGGGGCAGAGAGACGGAAAACACAGGAATGGAGACGGGAGTAGAGAGAGATGACAAGAGAACGGAAGAGAAAAGGTACAAAGATGTGGAAAGAGACAGTAAAGCAAAGAGAAAACAAGAGGGATGGAGAGAGAAGGGAAGCAGAGAGAGAGAGAGAGAGAGAGAGAGAGAGAAAGAGAGAGATAAAGGAGAGAGAGAGACTCACCTGGAAGCTATTAACCTGACAGCTGTGTCTCCAAGGGGGAGGGGTGTTGGGGGGAGGGGGGGGGGGTGATGCACACAGTCATGTGTCCCCAATAAAAAGGTTTCCCCCCCTGGCCAGATGTTGGAGCTGATGACTTTAACAGCTGCTGTGAAATATGCATTGCTAATGTAACACAGATACACACTTGCAAATAAGCGTGCACGTGTGTGCCTATGCGAATGCATGTGTATGCACTGTATGTGTGCATGTGTGTATTAAGGTCTTCGTGTGTGTGTGTGTGTGTTTGTGTATGTAACTGTGTGTGTGTGTGTGTGTGTGTGTGTATGTGTATGTGTATGTGTGCATATGAGAACTCATGACAACGGACACTGCACTACCAGTTACCACCAATGGGCACTGCACTCGTCTATCTAGTGATGTATGATACCTGAAACAGTTAAACAATTCTGCCCACCTATCCTTCTACAACCTGAGCAATTTCATCACTTGCTGTGACATTTCCTCAAAACATTTATTCTACAGTTATTTTACTGGCTTGACAATGTCACATTTCAACCAAGCAACCCCTGACCCCTGACCCTGGTCATAACCCCAGGAACTGTTAGCAGCAAAGGACTGAGATCAAAAACAGCAGTGACATGCTCCCAATTAGACACAACTCTTAAATCATCATTAAGTATTAGTTTTGTTTTTTAACTTATTCTGCACTGCTCTGCTCTGCTCTGTTTTCTTTTGCCGTGTGAGAGTTAGTTTGTCAAGAGGACAGCTCCTTAGATGGAAATACAGCGCAAGGACAGTTTTGTATATCTCCAAGGAGCCATCATTTTCAAAGGCCTTTATGTTGTGTGATGGCTGGGGTTGTCTGGGGAGACAGTCAACACACACACACACACACACTTATACACAGACAGAAAATACACACACATACACAAACAGAAAACACACACACACAGAATAAAGCATAAGTGAATTAGTTCCCCTCTGGGCTTGACTGTTTGTGCTCCCTTACATGCTAAGTTTGTTACTTCTGAAACACTGTCTACTGGGTGATATACTACACACAGGGCCACACACACATACATGCATATAAACACACAAGGTGATGCAAATCAAACCTATATAAATGACTTTCTAACAATAACCTGTGATTGATCTGTGTGATTGACCAAGGACTTTTTTCTGATCCTTCTTACACATTTCTAAACATAAAAGCTGCTTCGTTTCAAACGAAATCCTTAGTTTCATCATCCAACAAGCGATACCATGTCTTGTGATATTTGTAATATGAAACAGATGCCACCCCTCGAGACGTCTCCTGTGTCTCTAAACCCACGTTGCTCTCTGTAGAGTCCACTTCAGCTGTGTTTTCTCCATTAAGCCATCAGTTTGTTTTGGGGCGGGCAGACACTGGGGCACCTAAGGTCTTCTGTGTGCCATGGACCCATGTGCCCCCTCCGGAACACCAGGCTGTGGCTGATTGGTCAGTTAGAGTCAACACAGGTGGAGCTGGGAGGAAGTTCTGTTTAGCTCAGCTTGTTTACCTACTTATGGTTCAGGAGATGGATTCAATGGAGTCTTTATAAAGCCTAACTGTAACTAACCCAAGTGGGTTTATGGGGGTAAATACCTTCAGAGTGAACCACAGTACCACTCATTCATATACGGGAGATCTTTCACTTGGTCTCCCACTGCACCAACTCATCCACCATGGTGGTAGTATCCAGTATACTGATTGGTTGGTTGAGAAGATCAGTCAAAAAAGGTAATTGGTTCAGGACCTGGAGAAGGCTCATAGCTGAAAACCCATAGTGGGCATACGTGTTTGATTTGAGTTTCAGTTGGTACTTGGATGAGACAAATCAAGTGCACCTAGATGTGTAGGTTTACTGTATGCGTGTGTGTGTGCATGTGTGAGTGTTGCCCTGTATGTGGTACGTTCCCTAGCAGTCGGTGCTGCAGCATTACAGAGCTTGTTCCAAAGCCTGTGCTTTTCTCTCCTCTCTCTCACTCTCTTGCTTTCTCCCTTTCACTCTTGTTCTGTCCTTCTCTCTCTCTATGTCTCATTCAGGGGTTCATCATAGCTGAGATGCCTCCACTCCTATTTTTCTGAATTGATCGCTTTGAGTTGGAGGAGGGAAAAAATGAAAGATCGTCTTACTTTTCGTCACAGTGGTGCCCTTTCAGGTTCCTGGAGAGACAGACAGCTCTTTATCAAAAGCCTTGGCCTCTTTCATGTGCCCCCTTCATAGACGATGCCAAGACGTTGCCACTGACGCCCAAACCTATGGGAGTCTTCTCCACATTACACAATGTCGATACTCCCACAGCAAAGTGATATGAATGCAAGCACAGATATGTTCCAGTCAGTTAACCTCCTTATTTCACCAGAATATATATCACTCTGACTGTGCCGCCCTATCTTGGCTGCTGTCCACTCTCTCACTGGGAAACACTTAACCTTTAGGATGCTCATGGAACGCTTCCCAGTCTGCCCACAGCTAGCTTGTCCTCTCACTATCCTGCCCGCTTGCTAGCCTGTCCGCTACATTAGTTAGCCTGCCTTCTAGTCAACCGGTCCCCTATCTGACCAGCCCTCTAGCTAACCTGCCCTCTAGCTAACCTGGCCACTTGCTAGCCTTTGTGCTAGCCGGCCTGCTAGCCTGTCAGGCTGATCCACCTGGGGAGAGAGTACAGATCTGAAGCTAGCTCAACCAGGCTAGCTTTAGCGGGATTGCGGGAGTAGATTAGTACCTAAGATCCACACATGGATGACTGAAACTAACTGTGACGAATGAGGATATTACAACAGTACTGAGTACGTTATTTGTATTAACATACAGTTATCAACTGTGCACACTGGAGTCTGAAGACAAGTAATTTCCCCAGGCACCGAATGAATGACCAATGAGTGACCAATCCTGAATTCTGTTGGGCTGGGCTGTTGCAAGCCTCCTAATTCACAGAGATTCGGAGAATGACAATCATGGGTGGAGCTAATTCAATAACAGGGGGTAAGGCTAAGTTAACCCAGACACCGACACTGAAGGGCTTTCTTTCCAACTGCAGCTGGCCTCATCAACAAGGCTGGGTCGCCCAACTGTCATTGACACATGTCTAATGTGTTACATTAACGCACTTCTTCTGGTCACTATTTTGTACATATCAAAATGCCCTGTTACAGTTATACTACGCATATTTTATTTGATAGAATTCTCTATTAGAAATGTTTGGTAATTTACTGTACGTTTTATTATTATTTTTTACAGCACTTGTTTTATTTTTCTTATATTTCTACGTCTATGTTTATTGTATGCATCAACCCACCAAAGCTAAGTCCTTTATTGTGTAAAATTGGCAATAAACCAGATTTTGATTCTAATTCTAGAACTCTGAACCATTCTAGATCCCAGAGAAGGGGCAATGTGATGAAGCTGGGAGCGTTGGGATCGACTGTTAGTTAACCTGTCTCCTTGTGTTATCTGAAACATGGATCAGGACAGAGTCTGCGGGTCCTCATCTCTATCTCTCTTTCTATACCTCTCACCCCTCTCTCTCTCTCTCTCTCTCTCTCTCTCTCTCTCTCTCTCTCTCTCTCTCTCTCTCTCTCTCTCTCTCTCTCTCTCCCTCTCCCCTTCCTCTCTTTAATGTCTCTCCCCTCTCTTCGTGTTAAAAGGTCATGTTTTCCAGCTGTCCTGTCCAGCAGACGTCCAACAGCCAAGGAATGCCATCCGAAGAAGAACGAGCGGAAAAAAGACAGAACAAGAATGGGAGCGATTGTGACCTGTCTTGTAAAGTCAGCGGCCATGTCTCTCTCTCTCTTCCTTCTCCCTCTCCCTTCCTCCCTCCCTCCCTCCCTTCCTTCTCCCCCTGCCTTCCCTCTAACTCCATCCCTCCCTCCCTCTCTCTCTGAGGGGTGATAGCAGGCTGATGTTTCTTGATGTTCTTCCAGTCCCTGGTCTGCCTCCTGAAAATGGACAAAACAGGGTTTTCCCAGAACTCTTAACATATGGCCTTTACTGTGTGGCTTACTCCAGCCAGAGGGCACCAGGACCGCCTCCCAGACAATATATTTGTAACATATCAGTATACTTTTCAGTATCAGAAAGGTAGATTAAACGTTGAGGTATGAAGCGTATATTATGGCTTTTCAAAACATAAGAAAAAACGACATGAAAAACAATTAAGATTATGAAGTGATGAGAGGCCTTTGTGTCATAACGTGTTGAAGTGCTGCCTGACTGTTTCTTTATGTAGGGTTAAGGTTAGGGTTAGAGTACAGGCTCCGCTACGACAGCCTTAATGTATCACAAGACATCTGTTTGAAGACTCAGTCTTTCAGGAGACGAGGGGAAGAGGAGAGGAAAAGGTGAGAGGACAGAGGAGGAAAGGAGAGAAGAGATGAGAGAGGAGGAGAGGAGTGTGAAAATCATGAATGGCATGTATCTCTCTGTGTGGCCAGCTATGTCCACTCTCTCCCCTGACCTCTGACCCCTGAAACTCTTGGGTCAAACCAACAATACAGGCCAAGACTCGGTCACGTCTGTGCCACACGTGTGCACAGATACATTCGTGTGTGTCTGGATATGTGTGTTTGTATGGATGTGCGTGTGCGTGTGCGCGCATGTTTTCTTACTTTGTGTAACTGCATTAGTGCTGTACTGTGTAAACATTTCAAGCTGTTACAACAAGAGTAAGGTATAGGACTCCTAAGGCCTACATCACACTGGGCTTGGCTCTCAATCCCAGGAAGGCCATACACCAACAGCACCATGTGGATGCGATTTTTCAGAAGAAAGACACAAATGAGAAACCCCTGCTGCTTACTCAGAGATAGCAAGCAAAGGACTCCTGCTGTGGTGCATCATGGGAATACACCCAGATGTATCTGGTAGAAATGTTGTGTATGCACATCAAAGGGTTCTGCTTACTTTGAACGCTTTATGTACAAGATAAAGGTGTACATTATCTAAACTACTAGTACTACATTTTAGAATAGATGTTTTGTTTTGTATTATGTTGTACAATCAGGTGTCCTCCTAACTGGAGTAAGGAAGCCTGACAGCTGAATCCTCACAAACACGCACGTACACACAAATGCTCGTACACATACACGCACGTACACACAGATGCACGTACACACACACACGCAGGCGTCCCATCAGGATGTTACCCTGGGCTCAGAGCCCGACAGACAGGCCTGATAGACCGGCGCGCACACACTCGTAAAAATATGATACTCCGTGATGTAACGCGTCCAGTCACTCTCCATTTAGGAGACGTGCTAGAGTGGAGAGCATCGTCTGATTCAAACGGAGGCAGGCTTGCTACATCAGATTGCATCTCTCAAACATGCAAGCCGTTGAGAGGGCGAGAGAGAGAGACATAGTGGAAGAGAAGCCGAGAGAGAGAGAGCGATGTAAAGACAGACAAAATATGTCAACAGAGATGAAGAGAGAGATGACGAGAGAGGTAATGAGAAAGAGGGAGATAGAGGGGGAAAGATGTGGAGAGATGTAGATAGAGAGGGAAGAGCTGCAGAGAGAGATGCAGAAAGAGAGTGGAGATAAAAAGGAGAGAGATCGACAGAGAGGCAGAGAGAGAGAGATAGAGAGGTAGAAATAGAGACAAGATTTAACGATGATTTAAGAATAAACTACTCATTTCAAAACCAGAGGGGATCGATCATTCCGAGCAGTGGCTCCGAGGCTGTGGAACTTGTCTTGTCTCCCTTTCTACGGTGTGCGACTTCTCTCGAAGCTTTTAAAAGCAATTGAAGGCTCTGCTATTCAAGCAGGCTATTAGTTAGTCGAGGTTTTTTTATGGTTGTTCGTTATGCTTTCTATAAAATGTTTTCTTGTATCTTAATTTGTGGTGTTGTATTTCATTTTGTTGTGAAGCACTTTGTGATTTTTATCTGTGAGAGGTGCTATACAAATAAACTTTACTTACTTACTTACTTAAGATAAAGAGGAGAGATATGTCGAGAGAGATTTAGAGAAAGAGTGATGTAGAGAGAGGTAAAGAGTGAGAGACAGAAGTCCTGTAGCATTGCTGTGTATACGTGTGCGGCGGCCGCCCTGTTCCAACACCACAGGCTTCAGAGCCTAAACACACCGGCTGTTTACAACCTGCTCCGACTGTTTCCTCTCTCACACACCCACCATACAACACACACACACACCAGAGGGTGCATCCAGCACACAAACACAGGCAGACACACGTGCACCAGATGACACACAAACACACACACACGCCAGACGGCACATCCATCACCCCACACGTCCAGGGCATTAGCTGAACATGAAATGAGCAGAACAGATTTGTCCACCACCTCTCTCTCTCCCTCCACCCTTTCTCCTCCATTCTCCGATATCTTTTCTCGCTCTCTCTCCCTTTACCTCCCACCCTGTACTCCTCCATCCTCTCTCTCTCTCCGTCTCTCTTTGCACCTTTGTATCTTTTCTCACCATTACCCTCCCAGTCCTCTCCTCTTCCTACCAACCACCCACCCTCCCTCCGTCCTCCCTCCCTCTGTCCTCCACCACCCCTCCCTCTCTCGCAGCCCTGTGACGAAGTCGAAACACGCCAAGCTACGTTTTCTTTGGCCGCTAACGAGTCCCTCAGGGTGGTTCCCAGGGTGAAGCGTGTTTAGCAAACACAGGAAACAGAGCTGGTAGGGAAGGTGGAGAAACAAACGGACCGGGCCTCCAGAGTGGCTTAGCAGGGCTCCATCTGTGCATTAGTGATGTATTAATTGAAAAATGTCGTTTGCGACGTGACCCTTGACCCCTGGGCATGGCTTGGAAGTGTCAAAGGCACCTCTGCAGTCTGCTCCTACTGCTAGCAGGGAGAAGGGTTGGGGGGGGGTGTTCTCCTGCTTCCACAGATGTTTTGGAACAGGAACAATTCCGGGTTCCCTGTGGTCCGTCAGGCAGACAGACAGACAGACAGGCAGGCAGGCAGGCAGGCAGGCAGGCAGGCAGGCAGATAGTTTCCATACACAGAAGGGCACACACACACACACATCACCTGTCTACCCCCACTTTCCCAAAAAGGTTCTTGTCACTGACCAAAAAAATCCTGACAATACCTGGTTACAGTGCACGTGGTTTTCACTAAGATCAAACAGCATCTCAGGTCACCCTCAGAAACCATAAACAGCGTTGACGAGTCCGTGGGGCGCAGTCGTCCTTTTGAGCACCATGGTTCGACAATAAACCTTGCCAGCCCCGGCCTCTCATCACCTGTGCTGACAGGGAGACTGCCACCCCTCTGTTGTCCTCACAGGGTGTTAATGGGTGGACTACAAACCCATGGACTACAAGTCCCAGATGTCAACACCTAATCATACTGTTACAATGGTGGCAACCATGATCATATTGCTGAGGAGCGAAGCATAATTCATCTGAAGTGATTTAAACCTCAGGGTTCTCGTGTTATAAGATGCTATGGTTTGTGGATCCTAAGCGTTCAAGGTTCCATGGTTCCATGGTCCTACAGTTATACGGTTCTAAGGTGTTGACCATGTGATGGACTCCTTGGAGCAGTGGTCACTTAGGAAGGGTTAGAACTGGTGCTGGTTGAAAACCATGTAGCCAATTAGACATCAGTTCTCCCTCCACGCCCCCTGACCCCACCACCTACTCTGGGGTCCGTGTACGGGTCCTCAGGAGGGTCAATCAGGCTCGTCTGCTTTGTTTACACTGCTACAATGTGTTTCAGTGAGTCTAATAGTAAGTTGACATGAATAATTATAACTGAATGGAAGCTATAGGGGACCTGTAAACTGTAAGTTCTGCAGTTCTGCAGTTACTGTAAATAAGGGTCTTTCCTGTTTAGGGACGGACTCTTCAACGGATCCTTGAGGAAGTTCTCTGAGGTTTTACCATCTGCCAGAGCTACTGTTGTCAGTCAAGGCTTTGAAACACTGACCTCAGGTTCTCCTGAAGGTCCTGAAATCAGATTTCACCAACACCACAAACGAAATTGTGTATAACCATTTGTGTCTTATTGTTATGAGACCAAAGAGAACAGAGAACTCAAAGAAGATGCTTGCTTATTGCAAAACTATCTCAGACGAAATACACTACTGCCCCACATGGGCGAATACACCGCTAAATACGACACGCATAGAAATAGTGACGGTTTGTATCAACTGCCAGACCAGAACAAAGGGAGAGTAAGGAGAAATATCTCACTAGCGTCATAAAACCAGGGTCCAGGAGGAGACAGAGACCCAGTTCAAAAGATATTAAAGATCAGCCCTAAATCGGTCAAAACATCTAAAATATCAGATGTTTTCCATCGAAATCCTCCGCCCAAAAGGGACCCGTAAAGCACATAGAATTACATCAGAGAGTAGGAGAGAGAGAGAGAGAGAGAGAGAGAGAGAGAGAGAGAGAGAGAGAGAGAGAGAGAGAGAGAGAGAGAGAGGGGGGGGGGGAGAGGGAGGGAGGGAGGTGGGTAAGTCAGGAAGGGAACGAAAGAGATAGGGAGAAAGGGAAAGATAGGTAAGACAATGACAGAGGTAGAGAGGGAGGGAAAGGTGGTTGAGTGAGACGGTGTGGAATGGAAGAGAGGGGGTTTGTAAGACAGTGGGAGAGTGAGAGAACCGGTGTGTGAGAGAGAGAGAGAGAGAGAGAGAGAGAGAGAGAGAGAGAGAGAGAGAGAGAGAGAGAGAGAGAGAGAGAGAGAGAGAGAGTGGGAGAGTGAGAGAAACTGTGAGAGGGAGAGAGAGAGGGAGGAAAAATTCTTGAAGTATGAGAAAACTTTACTGCTCCCCTCCCCTCTTTCCTTCTTTCTCTCTCCTCTCTCCAATCCCCCCCACCCCCCTCTTTCGATTTCCTTCTCTTTCTGTTGGTCAGTCAATCAGGTCTGTTTAAGACAAGAGAGAGGGAGTGCCTGCTGGACTGACAGACAGACAGACAGAAGACAGAGGATCAGAGGTGGTGGAGATCTGCACAGGTAAGACCTCTCTGCTCTATTCTGGCAATACTTCAGCTCAAACATGAAACGAGACTTGCACCACTAAACTGACCAAGACGAAGTCTGATCAATCTATGCAATATGTATTATTGATTATTATGAGGTGAGTGGATTGAAGGAATTGAGCATCCTGTCTGTGCACTGATCCTCATCTATACACACAGTGTGTTGGAGTGGTAGAATGTATTCAAACAGCATGTTGGAGTTGACATTGGTGGTAGAATGAGTTCATGAAGCAACTGTGGCAGAAACTTTGCTATGGCTCGTATATCATTTATAATATCTGGATCTGAGGTGATAATCATTTGGTCATGGTCTGAAGTGTGTTTCATAGTGTCTGTCTAGTCTAGTCTTTAATAAGGCTTAGCAGGGTGTCAGTGGTGCTGCCACAGGAAAACATGCTGTCATCATGATCAACTGTCATCTGACTGTTTGTCGACTGTTTGTCTGTTGTAAGCTTTCGCCTGTGTGTTCTAGCAGGTATGTCTGTCAATGTGAGTGAAATTTGATTTCAGGGCAGAGAGTCAGACTGAGAGAGAGACAGAGAGACAGAGAGATAAACAGACAGATGCAAAGAGAGAGAGAGAAAGAGACGGAGAGAAACTGTGAGACACAAACCCAGGGAGAGAAAGAGAGACAGTGATAGAGAGAGAGAGAGAGACATTGAGATAGAGAGAGAGAGCGAGAGAGACAGAGAGAGAGAGGGAGACACAGTGAGACTGGACACGCAGAGGATGAAGCTCAAGGATGCAGAGTGATTAAGAAACAGTTTATGGCACATTTGACATTTCTATTACCCTCCTCTGAGAGCGATCCAACCACAGTGCTCCCAGCCGCCAGAGACAGGTATTTACAAGGTCATTGTGGAATGATGTCAGACCTGCCTGGTCTATCCCAGTTCCAGACGCACACAGTAAAACCATGAAGGAGTGAGACACACCAGAAACACGGTGTTAAAATCATCTTGGCTGTCAGTCGCAGAGGTTGAGGCAGTGGAACAGTAGCGGTCCTGACACTTTGCACAAGTGCAGAAGGTGATTTCTGTTGTGGGTTTTTTTCCCTTCCTTCCTTGACCCTCTTCCACTCGTTCGCCTCCTGTCCTCCCTCCCTCCCGATCTGACTCTCTGGAAGAGAGTAGCTGGTGTGGGAGGTATTGTTGCTGTGGTATTCCAGAGCCGATGAGGACTATAAACGAAGAGATTTATCCCAGTTTGACTGGGATGGGAAGAGAGGAGGTGGGCGAGAGGAGGAGAGGAAAGAGCGATGGGCGAGGAGAGGAGTGGAAAGGAGAGACGGGGATGGAGAGGAGAGGAAAGATGAGCAAATTAAGAGAGAGGAGGGGAGGGGAGCGGAGAGACGGGGAAGGAGAGGAGGGATGTGCTGTGGTGGAGAGGAAGGGAGAGACGGGGAAGGAGAGGAAGGAGAGGAGGGATGTGCTGTGGTGGAGAGGAAGGGAGAGCCGGGGAAGGAGAGGAGGGATGTGCTGTGGTGGAGAGGAAGGGAGAGCCGGGGAAGGAGAGGACAGCTGGACGAGGGAGGAGAGGAGAAAGGGGATGGAGAGGAGAGATGGTCATGAAAGGGGGGGGGGGCAGGGATGAAAGGAGGGTGGGAGGGAGGGGGGATGTAGCGTAGCTCAGAAGTTCCGAGTGTCTGTGAGCATCCTCTTGTTGACAGGACGACCAATCCTCGGAGAGAGGAGATATACGAGCTTTTTCCAGGTTGCCGCTACCGAAAATTGAATAACCTGTTGTCATTCCCCCCCCCCCCTCTGTTCCTTCGTTTCCTCTCTCCTCTCTTAGGGAGAGAGGGGAAGCATGACGTTATGCTGTTCACACATGTTAGGAACACATTACAGGATTGAGAGATAGAGAGACAGAAAGAGATGGGGGGGGGGGGAGAAATGGAGAAAAAGAGAAAAAGAAAGAAAGAGATGGAGAAAGAGAGAGAGAACAGAGGGTCTGGTTTGTGGGTTGACTGAGTAAAATGGGTGCTCTAAATTGTCTGATGTCAAAGTTATAGCTACTGCCTAAAATGTATTAAATATCAGTCAGAGCATGGGTTCAAATCCCAGATCAAAGAAATCGTATTCAGTATCTCTAGTGCACGGGTTGAAATCCTATCTTAAAGAAATTATATTTCTATCTGGTTCAAGGGTTCAAATGCCAGCTCAAAGGCATAATATTTCTGTCTGGGGAAAGGGTTTCAGATCCTGGATTGATCTTAGTACTGGCGCTGGTCAGGTCGTCAACGTAAATAACAATCTGTTAACTAACTATCCTGAGGAAAGAGGCCTTTATGAGACTTTTATGATGCAAAGTTAAGAATCCATTTACACGTCTGTAGGGCTGTCGTTGAGGTGCATTTGATTTGTCTCCAGACTAGCCTGGGGTACCGTGGACTGACTGGGAAGGTGTAATGGTAGGAAACCTGGAAGCTTTGGGTCACATAAAACTAGACAGAGCTGGTTTTCAAGTATACAGAGCGATACAAACGTATTCTTTCCATGTCGTGTCTCTGCAGACCTGCTGTGCTGGCCCATAAACAACTAATGAGCTATTTGTGCTAATTGTGTACCCAAGTCATGGTTTTGCTGTGTTAATGTGAACCCAGGTTGTGCGTGTGACTAACTATCTGCTGTTCCCGTAAAGGTGCAGACCTTGTGGACACAGCTGAGACGAAGACAAAGGGGGAGTACCTAGAAAATAAGGACAAATAAGAAGAGAGATTCTCTTCACCTGTGCTAAACATACCTTGACTGACAGACAAACCTATCCTTCGGTTCCTCCATTGGCCTACATAGCTGTCAATCACTTTGAGGACTACCATTTGCGACATCTCAACCGATAAAGACGATAGTCCCTCCCCTTTCCCTTTACCCGAAGACTTCTTCCCTTTTCCTGTCGAAAACATGCCTCTGCTCCGCCCCTTCCTGTTCCTGCTCCTGGCAAGCCCCGCCCTCTTCACCTCACCTGACTCCTCCCTGCAGACCGGGGTTCAAAGGTCACCCAGGGACGCCAGCCAGCCAATCAAAGTGCAAATCTCTGAAGGGTGTGTCCAAATGGGGGACTCCTCTGACTCAAGCCAATCAGGAGGAGTCAAGGAGCTAGACTTGGAACCCGGGTCGCCTCTGATCCTTACCCACCGGATCCGGCTGATGCCCAGCTCGGGGTCCGGCTCGGGGTCGTGCGGGTGCGAGGCGGACTTCGAGGCCCTGAAGGCTCGCATCGAGAGGCTGGAGAGAGAGGTGTCGGAGCTGAGGGAGAAGTGTGGAGGACCGGAGGGGGGATGCTGCACCTCCCAGTCCAGCACAGGTACTGAACACCATACACATACAGTAATACACACCTCCCAGTCCAGCACAAGTACTGAACACCATACACATACAGTAATACACACCTCCCAGTCCAGCACAGGTACTGAACACCATACACATACAGTAATACACACCTCACAGTCCAGCACAGGTACTGAACACCATACACATACAGTAATACACACCTCCCAGTCCAGCACAGGTAGTGGAGATAATCTACAGTTATCTCTGGACCTAACATCACCTCACACGAGACCACAGGTGCTGCAAATGTTGGGTTGTACAAGAGAGGGGGGACTAATGCTTTGGGACAGAATCTTCTTGTCTGCCCTCATCATACTATCCTTCCGCAGTCTACAGGACTTTTGTCAGACCAAATAGTTCACTCTGTATGAGCCACATCATTCCATGTCTGAATCAAACTAATGCATCTTTGTTGGGTCATCCTTCTATGACTCAAGCATATTAACTGGGTCACATAAACACACACACACACACACACACACATAGGCACATACATGCATATGCACACACGCAATCCTCACGCAAATTGTGCACACATGCAAACACAACACACACTCAGGATCCGCCCTCGCTTTAACCAGGTCTTACACACTGCTGTAAAAACTGCCATTTGCCCAAAAGCTGAGCTCAATCCTGTTCACATCCATTCGCTATTAGCCTTCAGCCGCGCTCCAACTATGATCTAACTGATGGTTAGCAAAGCAACGTTAGCGCACACTCCTCTAACGGGGTGAGTACTGTCCAACCAGTCTCTGGCCTGGATGAGCTCAGAGCCTCTCCCAGCCCTGCAGCCCTCTACCAGCACAGGGGACATTCAGAATCAGGACAGGGGACATTCAGAACCAGAGGGAGGGTTCATCCTGTCTGTTCTGTATCCCTAGTGGACCCGAACATTATGCAGTAAAGATGAGAACGTCCCACGTAGAACATGGTTCAGTTAAGATGAGGAACTGAGGAGTGTAAGGAAAGGAAAGGCCCTGCTGGGGAGAAATGACTGTATTTGTGTCAAAGAATCTTTCTCCCTTTCTCTCCATCCCTTCTCTGTATCTGTCACCTCTCTCTCCCGTTCTCTCCCTTCTCCATCTCTCTCACCTCTCTCTCTCCCTTCTCCATCTCTCTCACCTCTCTCTCTCCTTTCTCCATCTCTCTCACCTCTCTCTCTCCTTTCTCCATCTCTCTCATCTCTCTCTCCCTTCATTGTCTCTCTCGTGTCCCCCTTCTCGCTCATTCTCCCATGTTTTCCATTTCTATCTCCACTCTCTTTCCCCCCTCTCTCTTTCTCTCTGTCTCTGTCTCCCCTCTTTCCCTTCTCTCCCCTTTCTTTATCCCTCTCTCCACCCCTTCTTCTCACTCTAACCTTTCCACCTCTCTGTCTCCAATCTCTCCTCTCCCCCTCCCCGCTCTCTCCAGGTTCTCACTGCACACGCCCAGAGTGTCCTAACGAGTGCAGTGACCAGGGCAGGTGTGAGGATGGGAAGTGTGTGTGCTTCCCTGGCTTCAGCGGGCCTGACTGCAGCATGTCTGACTGCCCCGGCAACTGCCACGACAAGGGCAAGTGTGTGAACGGACAGTGTGTGTGTGATCCCGGTTTTACCGGTCCCG
Organism: Osmerus eperlanus; assembly: GCF_963692335.1. NCBI lineage: Eukaryota > Metazoa > Chordata > Actinopteri > Osmeriformes > Osmeridae > Osmerus > Osmerus eperlanus. Next base: position 1,457,421 of record NC_085037.1, read on the forward strand.
ACTGCTCCCAGAGTGCCTGTCCCGGTAACTGCAACAACAAGGGCAAGTGTGTTAACGGCAAGTGTGTGTGTGACACCGGTTTTACCGGACCAGACTGCTCTCAGAGCTCCTGTCCCGGTAACTGCAACAACAAGGGTCGGTGTGTTAACGCAAAGTGTGTGTGTGACACCGGTTTCACCGGACCAGACTGCTCAACCAAAGCCTGTCCCGGTAACTGCAACAACAAGGGTCGGTGTGTTAACGGCAAGTGTGTGTGTGACACCGGTTTCACCGGACCTGACTGCTCAACCAAAGCCTGTCCCGGTAACTGCAACAACAAGGGTCGGTGTGTTAACGGCAAGTGTGTGTGTGACACCGGTTTCACCGGACCTGACTGCTCAACCAAGGCCTGTCCCGGTAACTGCAACAACAAGGGAAAGTGTGTTAACGGCAAGTGTGTGTGTGACACCGGTTTCACCGGACCTGACTGCTCAACCAAGGCCTGTCCCGGTAACTGCAACAACAAGGGTCGGTGTGTTAACGGCAAGTGTGTGTGTGACACCGGTTTTACCGGTCCTGACTGTTTGACAAAATCCTGTCCCGGTGACTGCAGCGACCGGGGGCAGTGTGTGGACGGCAAATGTGTGTGTGCCACCGGATTTACCGGACCTGACTGCTCCCAGAATGCCTGTCCCGGTAACTGCAACAACAAAGGCAAGTGTGTTAACGGCAAGTGTGTGTGTGACATCGGCTTCACCGGACCCGACTGTTCCCAGAGCTCCTGTCCCGGTAACTGCAACAACAAGGGCCGGTGCGTGCGGGGGAAGTGTGTGTGTCGGCGTGGGTTCACCGGGCCTGACTGCAGCGAGTGTGAGGCCGGCTTCACCGGAGCAGACTGCAGTACCGGTGAGTCACGCCATAAAACATCATTTCTTCTGAGACCAACGGTAATATAAACCATAGTGTGGATTGGACACCAGTCAAGCTAATGCTATTAAATCCATCTCATTCCTGTAATGTCACTAACTGAAACAGTAGCTTTCTGTACAGTAATAGTCACTTACTGTATTAGTCACCGTTATAGCCATGTATCAGGTGGTTTCCAACAACTTTACCTTACCTTGTGTCTGCATTCTGTGCATGTGTGTGCACTTGTGTGTATCTGTGTGTGTGCACGCGTGTGTGCGTGTGTGCGAGGATGTGTGTGTGCGTGTGTGTGTGTGTGTGTAGCCATGACAGGTGTGTCTGAACTCAGCACCAAGGATATCACGGAGGACTCAGTCACCTTGTTCTGGACCCCCCCTGCTGTGCAGTATGACACCTACCACATCACCTTCACCAGCAAGGTAACACACACACACACATACAAACACCCACACAACCACACACACACATACACCACCACGCACACACACACAACCATGCACAAACGCACGTACACACACAACCAGGCACACACAACCAGGGTTGGACTGGCCGTCGAGAGAGTCGGGAGATTTCCCGAACGGCCGGTCAAAAAGCCATGGCATAATGCAAAAAATATATATAATAATAATACACGGTCGTGGGCCGGTCTGCGTTTCAAAGTCCCGGGCCGTTTTTCAGTCCCAGTCCAGACCTGCACACAACCATGCACAAACACACATACACCACCACACACACACACACTGGGTGACAAAGCCTGAACACCCATGCTGGGGCTGACACTAATGTGCATGTCCACATTCACACGACAGTTTTCTATTCAACAAAGGGTCAGGGTCTCAGGTTTCCAAACCAATTCTGAAGCAGAGATGAGACTTGAAAACCATCTCGACCACTTTACAACTGTTGACACAGCAGGTGCAGTCGTTGAGAGAGATGGACAGTCACCAAGACAAACAGGAGTTTGTTCTCAAGGCCTGAGTCTTGGTTCCCAGAAGAACTGTTTTAGGGCCCACATTTCAGACGCAGAGGTCATGTTGAGTAGTCATCCCGGACCTTGAGTGTTATTTCCATGACAGGCCCATCTAAATATTGTTCTAAAATGTTTCTTTGGAACCCCATAGGAATTCAACAATGGCCGAATTTAGTCAGAAACGACTAACTGGTCCTAGAAAAACACATAAGCCTTTCTGGCTAGGGAGTTTGGTGTGTGTGGGTTAGATCTGCTGTAATTCTGAATACCCTTGCTTAGTCTAAGTGTCACGCAAACAGTTATTTCTCTCATCCTCTCTTTTTCTCTCATGTTCTCTCTCTCTCCCCTTTTTTCTTTTCTCTCTCCTCTCCACGGGGTTATCTAAACTGGAAGCACAGCTCACCTTCCACATGGACCTCTCTGATTGGATGATTTGCCAAAGAGCATTGAACTTTGTGTTTATGTACTGAGGAGGATGTAGCTCACATGTATGTGAAAGTGAGTGATGGAGAAAAAGAGAGTGAGAGCGAAGGAGAGATAAATAGAGAAAGGGAGACAGAAAGAGAGAAAAAGAGAGAAAGACAAGCAAAGCAGGTCTCACTCCTCAGAGAGATGAGAAAGAGAGAGAGAGAGAGAGAGAGAGAGAGAGAGAGAGAGAGAGAGAGAGAGAGAGAGAGAGAGAGAGAGAGAGAGAGAGAGAGAGAGAGAAGCCAATGCAGCTCTCTAACCTCAGTGGTCTCTGTCGGAGCCAAAGAGCATAAGTTCTGTCAGTCCTTCCAGATCCTTCCTGAGCGCTGGTTGACGGCCCAGCTGGGGGGCGGAGCACTACGCTGATAAAGCTGCTGTTGCAAACGCATCACTTCCTGGCAGGCCAGAGCTGTTCTCGCACCGGAGCACACATAAATACAGAGACACTCACACACCTGTGATGGATATGTTGTAAGCTTACACACACACACAAAACACACGTGCACAAATGGACACAAGCCCACATAATATAGAGATGCTCCCACATAAACACAGAGACACGCGCACACTAGCACACGCAACATATAGTCACACACACAGACACACAAGTGCACCCAATACATAGATGCTCTAATACATTGATGTTCACATACACACTCACACACACACGCGCACACACACACACACAGGTGTCAGGCAGACGAATAGCTCCCATGGCTTCTTAACTCACACCATCGCCATGCTTCTCTCAGCCCAGCCATTAATTTAACCCAGCCTTATACAGAGGGAGTTTCCAAACGGCGAGAAATGACAAAATACGTTCTGCCAAGCGAGCGGGGCTCCTCCGTGGACCGTTGGAGAACATGACAGGAATAGAGGTTTCTATAAACGTCCTAGCTAGACGAGGGGGCTCCAGCCAAGAGAAACAGCAGAGGAATTCCTCTCTCCCCCGGCCGCTGTTTTAAGTGCGTTTGGCGTTAACGAACTGTCAACTCAGTAAATACGGGCTCTGTTTGAAGACCGAGGGGAGTGCGGCGCGTGCCCTGCCATGCTCGCGCCGCCGTCACGCACCTGACGATCATCACTGGTGTGGAGCGGAGCGGCACAGCTGGGTTACGGAGCCTGTAAACCAAAGATAGGGCTGCCACACTCACACACATGCACACACCTACAAACCCACATTAGGATGTCCTTTGCGTAGCGCAGCACCTTGGCGCGTGGGTGTGTTTCATGATGTTGTCCTGCCGTCATTGGTCTTACATAATCAACGTCTAAAAGAGATCAGAACCCCTCCCTGATCGTCTCGAAGATAGTGTCCCATATGATTCAAACGGTTTCCAGTGAGCGTCCAGGCGCTGAGTCATGTGTCATTACACTGAAAGCTGCTTTTGTATTCTCAGTTGTTTTTTTCACAGATTTACACTTAGAACAATTGTAAACAGAGAGTTAGGTTGGCTGGAACGAAGGCCTGATACTAATTAAGGTTCCTGGTCAGAGACAGGATGGTGGCGTTACTCTTAATATCCTAAAAACAACATCTACAATAGCAGTTTACTCTGGTTCAGGACCAATAGAAACAGATGATGAGCCAGAAACTACCCCTGGTGTCTCTCGTTGAGAACACTAGTGCAGTGCCTGTGATGCAGCCGATGATTAAGACGTTGGTTAGTTGATTCAGTGACACACAGACACACAGAGGAATTATAGATAGACGTATCTCTTGTGGCTATTGCAGTACTATTTTCACAAAACACCTCAGTCTGTAAACTTGCAGGCCGATGCTAAGGAGCGTTACATTTAGTTTATTTACTACATGTTATTGCTAATATGGTTGACACTGAACTACAGTTTTTCACAATCGCTTAGACACAATTACCCATTGTGTAACCTCATTCTCTACAATGCCTAAAAACCCTGCAGCATAAACTCAATGGGCCACACTATGTGACTCTTTGCTAGTTCTTCTATTTAGACTGAATGTGCCTTCTCTTGTACATTTCCCTTGTGAAACAAACATAATTTGCGTTCCATTGTCAGTTATTCATTCAAAATGAAAGGCCTACTAGGAATGGCAGAGACAACGTTCATTTTGGTACCACTTGCCGAGGTGAATTGTTATTGAGTTGCAATACTGTACTTTGGCCGAAGTCTCATCATGTATGATACATGATGATGTATTACAATACACAGTCTGTACACAGTTTTGGAGGGTGACATTCTATTGGTACATTACAGTGAACAGGGCATTATCCATACATTAGATTTGTGTAAAAGTGTCCAGGTATTTGTGAGAGGCCAGTCCTGTGATTCACACATTTACATTTATATATAATAGTTATACATACATTTATTTATATTAACATTCATTTTAGTTATTGTTTTTTTACAATTACAATTATTCATTTATTAATACAAAATTATGAATGCATGCTTCAGGTCAGACCCCATGTTAAATGTATGGCTGAAATGACAGAATCATATCTAGTCAGATAAGGAGATTCCATCTCTGACTGTGCTGCTGTGCCTGGTTGAACACATGCTGGCCCTGCGACTGAAGGGTGGAGCTGTTTTCATATGGTGGGACTCCATAATTAAGTTCTGCTGGCAAAACTCTGCTTTACTGTTAATCTCATTCTGATGTTACTGATGCGTAACTAAATGTAAAGTTTCACTCGTGTATGACAAAGAGAGAGAGAGATTGACTAGAGAGAGTAATTAGAGAGAGAGAAACAAGACAAGACGAGACAAGGAGAGTGAAAGAGGAAATGTACGATGCGGAGAGATGCCAGAGAGGAAATCAGTTTGGTCTCCAAGTATTGGCTCCACCACATCTTCTAAAGACCTCCCAGCAAAACAACAACTGGAGAAACAGAGTCAGGGAAGAAAGAGAGACAATAAAAGCCCAAGTTTGTCTTCCCGGAGGATCCTATTAGAGGGTGTGAGGAGGACGAGGAGGAAGATGGATGCTCAGGGACCAAACAGAACAGCTGACCGGAGATGAAGACACGATGAGGACAGAGGAGTGAGGTGTGAGAGGAGAAGATGGAGGGGAAGAACAAAGAGATGCAATTAGAGAGATGGGTGGAAGAGCATGTGAGAGAAAAGAGGAATGTGGAAGAGAAAGGCAGGGAAGAGACTAGTAAAAGAGAGAGAGAGAAAAAAGGAGTGGAGTGAGATAGACAGAAGGTAGAGAGAGGGGAAAGAGAGAGTTACGAGTTGGGAGGGAGGGATAGCAGGGGATCGGGGGATGGGGGGATGCAGATGTGCGATGCTTGTTGCTAGGGCCAGATGTAAACACTGTCAAAAACATGGCCGCTGCCAGGGCCATGACATCACTGGCCGGCTGTAGGGACACACACAGGAGGAGGGAAGGGGGGAAGCACACACACATCTTCTATTGTTTACAGACAAACAATGTTGACGGTTAACCTGTAAACAACACACTGACCACCAAGATCTTTTGGAAAGATAAACGATAACAGAGAGAGAGAAAACACAGATTTGAGAAAACTCCTGAGCCAGTCTAGAAGCAGGAAATTACACACTGGCACTGTTTTCACATGGCCTTTGATGCTTACATTTGATATATTGCTGGACCGACCTGGCAACGTTGGACTAACCTGGCAACCAGGGTGGCCCTCATTTGATTCCACAGCATAAAATATTACAAAAAGGAGGATTTGTTGGAGAGCAGCCCCAATTTGGAGTTAATGAGCAAACCCTTCCGGAAGCATACTCTGGAAATATGCAGAGCTTTCCAATACATAAATTGAATAATGACAACTGGATATTGTTTTTGGTTTTAACAAACGCTGTATTACATCTGGTTTCTCACAACCAAATTGAGTGGAATGACAGAATCTGGAAAGTGGTCTTCCTAATGAAGCCTTGTAGGATTTATGAGTGACTGAGGCTGGGGCCTGTGATGCGGCTACTGAAGTACTCTGTTGTTTAGTTTGACTAAATGTAAAAATGACAAAATGTATATGTAGTTTAGTTCAGTTCCTCCCCCTGCTGGTCAACATAGAAATGACAGAGTCTGTATCACGTCTAATTGCTGCTTCTTAATTGAAAGGATAAAACATCCGGATCCTGAACCGACCTGATCTGTCAACATTTAAAACTAGGACTTCTCTCAAGGCCCACTTCAAATTTGTTTGTTGTGTCCGTTTACCTCAGTTTACCATTTCACAGAACATAGGCGTAGGTGTAGGCCCTTCCTAAACGTCCTCCTCAACCCTTTTTAACACCAAGTCTGGTCCGGACCTGTGCTCTTCAAACAGAAAGAGAGTGACCAGCAGGTTACAGCTCAGGTGGACGGGAAGCAGAGCACATTCCCCCAGAGCGGGCTGGCGGCAGGCCAGGAGTACACCGTCACCGTCCAGGGAGAGGTGGGAGGGAAGAGAGGAGGCGAGAGCTCCGCCGAGTTCCAAACACGTGAGTTCGGAAGACAATTTGATTACAGTTTATATTCATGCGTTGTTTAGGGGGCCCGTAATCTACACATAGAACACTTGTGTGTAATCGTTTATTATTTATTTTAATTTCATGTAATGTGTCTGATTAATTTATTCAGTTATGGGATATATTCATTTCACTACATATTTTGTCTTGATCCCTTCTCCCACCCTCAGTCATCTCTGGTCCTAAAAACCTCCATGTTGTCAAGACAACCACCACATCTGTGGTCGTCCAATGGGAGCAGCCACAGGGAGAGATTGACAGGTACCGCTTGAGTGTAGCACCCAATGAAGCAGCCGGGTCAGCCAAGGGCAGTCAGGAACTGACCCTGCCTCCCGAGAGAGACTCTGCCCAGATTGACGGTTTGGTGCCAGGTGTCCTCTATGACATCACTCTCGTGGCAGAGAGGGGGAGGAGCAAGAGCAAGCCAGCTACCGTCCAAGCAACGCCAGGTGAGTTATACTGCATCAATAGAGGCTGTAGGTCATTTGTGTACTTTTATAAACATCTTAGGAAGAATATAATATGAAGTCAGAACAATTCAGAGGGTGGGAAACAGAACGAGAGAAACGAAAAAGAAAGAGAGTCAGATAGGGAGAGAGAGAATGAACAGAAGAGAGAGAGAGAGAGAGAGAGAGAGAGAGAGAGAGAGAGAGAGAGAGAGAGAGAGAGAGAGAGAGAGAGAGAGAGAGAAAGAGAGATAGAGAGAGAGAGAGAGAGAGAGAGAGAGAGAGAGAGAGAGAGAGAGAGAGAGAGAGAGAGAGAGAGAGAGAGAGAGAGAGAGAGAGAGAGAGAGAGAGAGAGAGAGAGAGAGAGTCCCTGCCAATGTGAACATTCATTCAGGGCCAGCTCTGCTTCTGGGAAGTGTGATCCAACTAGGCTTAACGAGTCTAGACACCTTCTTCAATCAATGAATCAGATCCATTCCACTGGAATAATAAACCATTTACAGAAAATTGTTAAAATGGAAATACATGATATATAAGCAGAAGAATCCACCAGAAGCAAAGCTGATCACCTTATATAAAGTCATTAATCCAATGTTTCATTTCTTCTTTGCCAACGGTAGCGAACTTTTAACTCATAAGATTCAATATTTCAGCTGATGACCAACTTTACTCATCTTTTCACTTTTTCCCACAGGTGTCAACATACCGTGCAGCTGCTCTGTTTATTGCACTAATGTCACCACAAGCAGTAGATTTAATGCAAAGACATAGATTTGATCAAAACACTTTGATTAACAAAACATATTTTGTGTCTTCTTATTTGGATCTAACCATTTTCCGTTTGTAGTTGGATGCAAAAAAAGATATACAACAACAAAAACATTCTACTGTATCTTTTGATTCAAAAACACTCGCTCCACACTTTTAGGGAAGCCCACAAAGACAATATCCAGGGTTACCATGGAAACTGTGACCACGCAGGTAATCCCCCAGCAGGAAGTCGGCGAGGGAGGGGACCCGGAAGTGAAAACCCACCACGAGACGACCATCTCCGCTGCCATCACTCCCTGGCTGGGGGCACAGGGGAGGCGGGGAAACGCAAGTGACCTCATTTCTGAGAGGGTTGGAGGAACGGTTCAGCTCAGATCCGGAGAGGGCACATCCGTGACTGCCCGTACCAGGCCACTGGCCGACACCAAAGATAGGGTTGTATCTAAACCAGGCATGAAATGGACACCAGCCAGAAAACCCAACACTGTGGGTTCTTTACGACAAAATGGCACCCGTGTGGGGCCTGGACAGAGGCTGGGTCCTCTCAGAAGGCCCATGAACAGGCCTCTGCAGACGGGCTTGAAGGAGAGGAAGACCCTGGGAACCGGAGACTCTCAGCCAGAACATCCACAGGTAGGGGACAGGACGCTGGCCTTGACAGTGAAGAATCTTAACCTGGAGGAGACAAGCTTTGAAGAGGAAGACGGCCCTGGAAGAAGGACTGGGCCACATCCTGACAGAGGCCATCTTGAGAAGGTCGTCCCTCATGGACTCCATTCAGAAAAGCTTGATGTGAGCTCCAGTTCTAAGGAGGAGGCAGTCGCTCCAGACTTCAACGATCCATCAGGAGAGAGTACGAAGAAGGCACCTAATAGGACAGAGCTGAGGGGAAATAATTCCACTGCACACCCCAATGGCAAAAAATGTTTCAAAAAGCTTAAAGTGACACATATTAGGGTTGGAGGGCAACAACAGGGAGATACAGGAGGGAGTAGCGCAGTGAATGGTGAACCAGAATCAGAGAAAGTGCCAAAAGTCGGCATCACCACGCTATCTCTGACAGGAGATGTAAAACAGACCGAAATTCTGGAGCGCAACTTGATTGACATACTGACAAAATCAGAGGAAGATTCTTCACAACACTCCTCAGACTGTCCTACACATATGATCCCAAGCTTTTATCCAATCCCATCTTATCCTTTAACAGATTCTTCTTCCCACTCACAATCCTCTTCCTCTTCAGCTCAGGCAAAACAAGAGAAATCAATGACAGGAACCCCTGTAAGTCAACCAACCACGGACCAACTTTCCCATCGAACCACGCTCTCTTCGACTCCGTCACATCCGACAAACCTCCCTCCTGATGCCGAGAAGGAAAGGGAGCCAATGTCGTCATCTGAATCTTCATCATCATCTTCTTCTACCTCAGAGAGATCGCATTTGGTTGACGTGACAGACGTCGGGGCTAGCAGGGAGGCAGAGAGCGATGAGGGTGGGGTGGGAGAGCTTGGTCAAGGTAAAGTGGGAGACAGGAGTGCTGCCCAGGCATCGCCTGAAACTGGAGGAACTCAGTCGAGACCACAGGGAGGAGGTGGCACACCCCTTTTTTTTAGACGCCCAAATCCTAAGGGAACCTACCCTCGCCGCCAGCACCCAAATATGGGACAGCCACAGAACAGGACACGTTTAAATATGGGTCCATTACAAAGACCGCGGCGGCCAAATATGGGCACATTTCAGAACAGGACACATCTCAATACAGGACCAATTCGGGGTGGTGCACATCTAAATATTGGATCACTTAAAAACAAGACACATCCAAATGTTGCAGAAGATACGAAACACCCAAACATGGAACAGGACAGAACACATCCAAGTATGGAACAGTCTCAGAACAGAACACAGCCAAATATTGGCTTCTTTCAAAACAGGACTCGTCCAAATCTCAGACATCCTCAGCATCCACACAGAGGTCCCCAACGCCGACCTTTCCCACATAGACCATCCAATGGAGTCAAAGGCACGGTTGTCGGTATCCAAACCAGCCAATCAAAAGAGGAGGGCGTGGACTATGAAAGGAGCACAGAAACAGAGACAGACACTGCCTTTCAACCCCACACTCCCTTTAAGGGCAAGCAGACCCCAGTCAGTGATCTATCACAGGGTCACACCCAAATAAGAAACAACAACAGCCAGAGCGAATGGGGCCTGGATTCCAAACCGGGTCATGGGGGAAAGGAGAGGGGAAAAGTGATCGAGAATCTTGATGACTTGGACTCAGAGAGAGGTGGTGAGGACATGAGGAAAGCGTTGGGGTCTGACATCACCACCACAGCTGAGGACACAGGGAAGTCTCTGGACTCCGTGGGTGTACAGGACGTGACCTCACAGGGGTTTACACTGGTCTGGGGAGCTCCCGAGGGGACGTACAAAAACTTTGTTGTGACTCAGAGAGAGCAGGGCGGAGAACCTGAGGGCCGGGAGGAGACCGAGGGGGTAAAGGAGGAGGAGGATGGGTCTGAGGGGGTTAGCAAGGAAGAGAGTGAAGAAAAAGAGGAGGAAGATAAAATTGGGGGAGAAAGCAAAAATCGAAAGGAAAATCTGGAAAGCAACGTTCTAGAGGGCAGAGATAAAGAAGGAAAGGAAGGAAAAAGTGATGTCTTCCAAACTCAGAGGGGCAACAGCAGAGGCGCAGCTAAACTTGGCGACACGGGAAGCGCGAAAGAATTCTCCAAGGTCCTTCCTGGGTCTGCCCGCTCCTTCCAGTTCCAGAATCTTCCTTCCCAGACCAGCTTCTCCCTCTGGTTGGTCGGGAGGGGACCTGGCATACGCTCCAAAATACATAGACTGGTCATCAGCACAGGTACTGCGTGATAGTTAGCACCACTAATGGCTACACAAGCCAGCACAGCTAACAGCCTACAACAATGGGAAGAGTCACTGTCTTCCATCTTGAATTGCTTTTTAAATGTTATTCAAGATCTAACAAAGATCTTTTAACTCTTCAGACCAGAACTCTCTTCTGGGTCTGAGAAAGACCCAGTTGTCCAGTAAACATTACATCCTGCTACAGGACAGTGAAATGTAGCTAACTCTCATAGCTGCTTGGTGTGCCACTTCAAGAGCCGTCACACTCTTGAAACTGTAACTTCTTGTATTACAGTCATTGGGTTTCTAGCTGTGCCATCACCTGCTTATTACATCATAAACCGTTTCTTTTGGTTGGACATTCCCTGTCTTTTGTCTTTGTTAATGATATCGAGATGAGTCAACTGTAACATTTTCTGTACTAAACTGCTGTATTTGCTGTTAACCCATTGAATCCCATTGTTGGTTGAACTGCAATGTGAGGCATCCATTTTGGAAGCATGGTTGAAATGCAGGCAGCTTCACTGGCAAATTGGTTATAGTGGCCCATGATTTCAACTGACAGATTCATTTATTCTATCTTTCAGATATGAAAAGGGCAAGACACTGCTACTTTACTATCATATTATATTTACATCCTTCAGCTCTTGTCTGCCTGTGTTTTAACACATGACCAAATATGGTAACGCCAACACATCCAGGTGTGGGGCACATGATGTCATAATCATGAATATTAATAGAGGCCATCTAAATATTCATGAAGCAGCCTGAGAATCACAGTCATTCCCACTAAAAACGCAATTCATAGCTGGTCTGATCCTTTTTCATCCAGGGTTAGCTTTCAGTCAGCCATCTTCATTGACTACACTTCATCGCTCACCCCAAAAACCCAGGGTAAGACCATGGTTGGTCCCTACGGTTTTACTTGTTCTACTCCTGATCTCATTATGCGAAATGTGCAGATTTTAATCCTATGAGTTTGTTTTCCACATTAGATTTTTTTCTGGATCATAAAAGGAGTTACTGTTAACATTACACTTAATATTGAATTATTAGTTTTTTGTGTTTTCAGAGGATTCAAGACTTTTTTCACTCAAGGTTGAAAATCTGTCAACAAACATTTCCAATTTCTTTAATATATTAATTATCTTCCACCTTGCTTCAGCTTTATTTGTGTGTGAAATTATTATTGTGTCAAACATACGTTCCTCTTTCAACACCATCGAGACGTTTCCTTGCTTGAATTATGTTGCTTGATTTTACTACCTCTATTTCCTGTCCCCTCCTTGATTTTAGGAATTCGCTGAGCAGCTAAATGTCTCGCTAACTTCATCTCCACCCTGCTGCTTTTCAGGATCCAACACCATCCCTTAACAGTTGACAGCTGTGTCTGTCTCAACCCTGTGTATATGCAGCTCAGTGTATACTGTATATATGTTTGGACTGTACATATATACACACACATTCCCAGCCCTACTAGTAACTAAGTATGGTTAAATAAGTATGGATATTGAGTACATACTTATGGATTGCACATACCTCACAGCAGATTCCTGTGTAGGCCTGTAAACTGTCATATACATGAATGCTTCTGGTCTTCTTTCTACTTCAGTAACTTGTCTCTTCCTTCCAGGTCTCTGTCTTCCCTGTTTCTCAAAATGAGTATCTCTCTTTCTTTATATGTCTTCAGTACTTTTTTATCCATCCATCCATCTATTTTTCCTTCCTTCCTTCCTTCTTTCCTTCCGTCCGTCCTTCCTTCCTTCCTTCCTTTGTATCCGTCTCCCTCCCCTCCTGCCCTCACTCTCTCCTCTCCTCCGCGGGTCCCTCCAGGTCCCGAGCCTCCATCTGACCTGGTCTTCAGCGAGGTGACGGAGAACTCGGTGACAGTGTCCTGGACCAGACCCAAGAGCTCCGTCAGTGGCTTCAAGGTCACCTACACCCACACGCAGGACGGTGAGCGCCATCACGGATGTTTGTTGAACGTCTAGGTTGTTTTTATAGGCTTCTCCAGAAGCAGAAGAACGGAACGTTCTCCTGGAAGCCAGCGCACGCAGATGCTGGAGGTCTTGAACATCAGTGTCTCATTACTCTCATTCGGCAAAATCAAGATTTCCGTTGCTTACAGACAACCACTAAAGACACCCAGATACCCACTAAACCCTGCTGTTGTAGACGCCCACAGGTGGATGGTATGCATGTACAGAATGGTTGAGCTCCCTGTTCACTCGGAATCGCACAATGCCGTTATAAAATGCTAAATGCCATCTGTGAGTCCAGGGGTGGTTTGTTATCAAATGTGAGTGGACAGCTGTTTTTTTATAACTGAGAATGTGTCAGTTGAATACCATTTCTTGATGAAAGGTGTGTGTGTATGGGGGGGGGGGCAGATTTGCTGTTTTCAGTGCGTGAGACATGTCTAATGAAACCTATGTCCCTGGTGCAGTCTATAATGTTGAGGATGCCATTTTGTTTTTCTCCAGGCGAGCCGGTATCCGTGGCGGTGGGCTCGGAGGATTCCACACTGGGGCTGGCAAAGCTCTCCCCAGGCTCCACTTACGAGGTCAGCGTCATATCCGTCCTCGGATTGGACGAGAGCGACCCCATCAATGACTTTGTCACCACACGTAAGCGTTCTTATCTCATTTTTCTCCAGAATTCAAAGGTTTGATTACTTGACACAAACTAGGGTCAGCTGTCAGTAGATCTATGTAGATGAGGCCTAGGTGCTAAATTTCAAGAGTTTAAATGTAATGTTTTTGGGGGGTTTGGTTTAGTTTGCATTTGAGCATTCAAACACTGTAAAGTACATTAGAACTGGGTAGTATTTGTGCCTTTTTTTCTCTTTGTTTCTAACTTTCTTGTGCGTGTTTCAGCGGTTCATAAGAGTCTTGTGTTCTCTTGATGGCTATAGCAGGTGCAGGATCTGGGAAAGCATTTTTATATTCTCTCAAAGGGATCTCTGCTCTTGAGTCAACTGCAGTGTTTCAAAACACTTTTTAGCTTGAATGAAGATTCCTAAATGTGTTGCCAGACTTCTTGACTAATCGAAGGGGTGTGATTTCACTCTGGGTTGACTGATTGTCTTTCTTTCCTTCCTCCCTCCTTCTTTCCCTCTCTCTCTCTTTTCCCAATCCTCCACTTTCCCCTGTGTCAGTCCCAGACCCACCAACGGATCTGAGGGCGATAAACGTGACGGACACCAAGGCCTTGTTGCTATGGCGACCTGCCTTGGCAACGGTTGACCGCTACGTCATCATTTATGGCACAGGGAAAGGTAAAAGCCTCTGGATACATTACGACAGCAGGCTTTGGGACGGCGGTGAGGCCAAATAGTTTTGAAGCTGTCGCCATGGTGTTTTTTTGTTTTAGGGAGTCCCAAATGTTGCAACTTTCGTTCGTCCGTTCATCATCGATTCATGTGCCCACTCACGTCCTCACCTTTCCATTCACTCACTCACTCTCTCACCCCACCTCCCCCCATCCCCTCCCTCTGTCTCCCTCCTCTCCTTATCCCCTGCACTCTCCCTCCTCACCCATCTTCTTCCCTCTCTCCTACCCCCCCCCCCACCTGCTCTCTCCTTCCTCCCCCCCTTCCCTCCGTCTCTCCCTCATCCCCCCCTCCTCCCCCCTCCAGGTCCCGGGCTGACAGTGAAGGTGTCGGGTAACGCAGCAGAGCAGCAGCTCCAGGGCCTGCAGGGCTCCACGTCCTACACCGTCACCATCACCAGCCAGCTGGGGGACGTCAGCAGCTCCGAGGCCTCCACCACCTTCACCACCTCCAGCGGTCAGCACACACACACACGCACGTGGATGGGCACGTAGATGAACACAAACACACTGAGTACCCTACACTGAAGTGTGGACACACTAAAACTCGACCTCACAACAACATTAGTGTAAATATTGTTCCCATACACTAACTATGAGCTACAGAGCAGATACGTGTCGTGGTGTGCTCATGGTGATATTCTCCCCTGGTTCCTCTCCTGTTTCTTCTTTCAGGCTCTGGAGGAGACAGGGAGGGCCCGCGGGACCTGAAGGCCAGCCAGGTGACCCCTCGCTCGGCCCTGGTGTCCTGGAAGGCCTCCTCCTCCCCCGTGGGAAGCTACAAACTCACCTACTTTACAGAGGGCCAGGAGATGAAGGTGAGAGGTGCCAACGAGGGCAGGGATGCTGAGAAAAATACACACCCCATGGGAGAAAAACAAAACGGCAAAAGAAAAATAACACACAAATGACTCCCTGAATTTCCTGTCTGGACAGGAAATCACCCTCGACCCCACAGTGACGGAGTACAAGCTGACCAGGCTGAGGCCCACGTCCAAGTACACGGTGAAGCTTCAAGGGGAGAGGGGCGGTCGCTACACCTCCACCATCTCCACTGAGTTCACCACAGGCAAGCTCTTCAGACAAGGGCCATGAGGGGGAATCACCAGGCCTGGAACCAGATCCAAACCATAGCTCTGGGACATTTTATTATTTGGAGCAGGGCAATTCTTTTTGTACCGAGGCCTGAAGCTTGGGTATTTCATACGTTGCTACAGTTACCTGTGTGTCACTGGGGTAGTAGCTGTCTTACTGACAGCCCCGATTCGGCTCAATAATGTGGACCTTTTATCCTGTCCTCCTATTGGCTCCTGCCCCTCTGGTGGAAGTAAAATTCCTCCATTCTGGCTCCTGTTTGAGAGGACCTTAATTTAAATGCCCTTTCACCCTGTCTCCCTATTGGTACTTGCCCCTCAGGAGGAAGTGTCACTCCTCCAGACTTCAGTATCACTATATCATGTGACCCCAAGCCCATCATTCACTCAAAGATTGATTATACCCCAATGTTAATTGATGATTAATTAATGCATTAATAATCAATGTGTTGCTGATTGACGCCCAATCTATAAACTAAACACTACATGTGATGCCCGTCAACCAATAATCAAAACATGAAATCCGTACACTACACACACAACACCCCCCCCCCCCCCCCCCCCACCAGGTACTCTACGATTCCCCTTCCCCAGCGACTGCTCCCAGGAGCTGCTGAACGGCATCCTGGACTCTGGGGAGGTGGACATCTTCCCCAAGGGCAAGGAGGGCCCACCTCTGCAGGTCTACTGTGACATGGAGACAGACGGGGGAGGATGGACGGTACGGAGAGGAGGAAGGGGAGAGGGAAAGGAGGAGGGGGAGGTAGGGGAGGAGAAAAAAGGAGAGGAGGAGGACGAAGAGGACGAGGGGGTGGACGATACGAGGAGGAGCAGGAGGAGGGGGAGGAAGGGAAGGAGGAGGAGGGGGAGAAGGAGGGGGAGAGAGTAGTACCAGAAGGAGGAGGGAGGGGAATAAGGAAGCAGTGGAAAAGGTAAAGAGGAGGATGAAGGGGGGATCAAGAGAGGGTAAGAGGAAGGAAGGAATCGACAAATGAGTGTAACACAGGCAGGAAAGAGGAAATGTACAAGGAATATATCAATGTGTGTGTGTCTGTGTGAATCTTAGGTCTTCCAGCGGAGGAGGGACGGCAGTACAGACTTCTTCAGAGACAGGAAGACCTACAGTGCCGGCTTTGGAGAGCTAAACAACGAGTTCTGGCTGGGTGAGACTCTGCCGCCAGTCATCCATCACAACATTGTGTCAAATAAAGGAGGGCTCCACCCAAACACAGGCAGTCACTTCATAATACTCATAGTATGTGCTCAAATATATACTCATATACTCAAATACGAATTAGGATTTGGTCCATTCCAAGTAGTATTTGTCCCTTTTATTTTAGTGGAACATCCAGCATTTCATTTAAACACTTAAAGCTTTCTTGGTGATCCGTCTGTCGTTGCCCAGGTAACGAGAACCTGTACATCCTGACCAGCATGGCCCCGATGACGCTGCGCGTGGACCTGAGGGCGGGGTCTGAGGCTGTCTACGCCAAATACTCCTCCTTCTCTGTGGAGAAGAGGAAGTACGTGCTTAGGGTGTCGGGCTACTCCGGCACGGCAGGTGAGACACATCCGTGTCCCCGTCATGTAGCTCAGCGACTGTGAAAGTGTTTCAGAGCGACTGGGGTGCATTTGATTTGCCTCCCAGTACACTTGAATGGATCTGATGGTTTTCTTTCTCATTCTCACCTCTTCCCACCTCCGTTCCAACTGTTCCTCATTCCTATCTTCCCTCCCTCCCTCTCCATCGTCTCTCTCGCACTCTCCCTTCCACCTTCCCACCGATCTTCCTTCCCCCTTTCCCTCCCCACATTCCAACTACCTCCATCCCATCTTTCCCTTAACAGGAGACTCTATGAGTTACCACAGCGACCAGCCTTTCTCCACCAAAGACTACAACCCCAACCGCTGGTCCATCACAGTGTGTGCCATGTCCTACAGGGGGGGCTGGTGGTACAAGAACTGTCACGAGGCCAACCTCAACGGCCTCTACGGGGTCACTGAGAACCACCAGGTAAACACCGGCCGGCTTCAAATAGTATTCTGTGGTTTATACACACGCCAGGGGATTGGTTGAAATTAAATATTAGCATCAGCCGATACACTATTTAAGCCTAACTGAGTTTAGGAGTTGTCAAGACAACCTATTTTCTTGTCAACCACTACTTAACCCTACCAGAGTACCACAGTGTGTAGCTGTATGACTGAATAGACAACAACAAAATCTTTGATCTAGGGGTAAATATGGAAAGGGTTTGAATACCACCCATTAGATCACCATTTGTTA
Organism: Osmerus eperlanus; assembly: GCF_963692335.1. Lineage (NCBI taxonomy): Eukaryota > Metazoa > Chordata > Actinopteri > Osmeriformes > Osmeridae > Osmerus > Osmerus eperlanus. Next base: position 1,475,025 of record NC_085037.1, read on the forward strand.
CGCAGGCCTAACCTTAATAACTGCAGGTCAATACAGTCATACAGCAAGTTTCTGTTGTAACTCCATGACTGCGTGTGTGTGTATGTGTGTGTGATAGGGAGTCATCTGGACGGCCTGGAAAGGAAATGACTTCTCCATTCCCTTCACTGAGATGAAGTTCAGGCCCACAGCGTTCAACCCCCCCGCTAGGGGGTGAGGAGGGGGGGGGCAGGAGACTGAGGAGGAGGGAGGCACTCTTTGTGAACACACGGACACACACACACACTCTCAAACATCCACACACACAAGCACCACACACACTCTCAAACATCCACACACACACGCACCACACACACTCTCAAACATCCACACACACACGCACCACACACACTCTCAAACATCCACACACACACGCACCACACACACTCTCAAACATCCACACACACACGCACTCACATACACTCTCAAACGTCCACACGCACACCCACACTCTCAAACGTCTGCACACAAACAGGCTCACACACACCCTCTCAAACGTCCACACACTCAATTTTCACACACATACTCTTACCGAACTGTCACAGAACACACTCCTACTTGGTAGTTTAAGAATATCACAGTGCCTTGTCCAAATCCAAGATTAAAGCAGACCTTTTTTCAAATGTATAGAGGACAGTTATCAGTATCTTACTGTATATTGTACAGATTCTAGATTATAATGTTTTAGTTTTGTTTTTTTGCTATTTCCACGCTGTTCTTTAGATTTTGTACTTATCTACGTGTTGTGACACCACTCATGTCAGCTGTAAAAAATATATGCACTGTCCTCTCTCAATGACGGTACGAGTGTAGGAATGAGCAGGTGAATTACGTCTTTCTGTTCGTACTTGACTGATAATTATCAACTTTCTGTTTTTTTCTGTGTACTTGTCGTTTGGTCTTTGAGTTGCTCTGTTGCCCCTAGTAAGGCTACAAAAAAATACAAAATAAAGGTGAAAAGAGAACGTATTTGTTTCAACTGACTATTTTTCCATTCATGTCAGAGGTCAGGTGAGTTTATTGTAGTACAGTACTTTCTATGTTGATGGGGATGATTATTTATATATATAATATATTATATGTATGGGAGTCAGGTGGCTGAGCGGTGAGGGAGTCGGACTAGTAATCCGAAGGTTGCCAGTTCGATTCCCGGTCATGCCAACTGACGTTGTGTCCTTGGGCAAGGCACTTCACCCTACTTGCCTCGGGGGAATGTCCCTGTACTTACTGTAAGTCGCTCTGGATAAGAGCGTCTGCTAAATGACTAAATGTAAATATATGGGGATGATGATGATGACTCAGTATTCTTTGAAAACAAAGTAACACATGCTTTGGAATGTTCTTCCCCTCATGCATTGTGACACACCGATGTGTTGTCAAGGCCTCTAATGTGAAAGATTGGGAGAACACTCACATTCCCAGAACAGGCAGAATAGCAGCCATGTCAAAAAGAGGAAGAAAGGTAGGATTAAAAACCTAGCTGAGAATAGTAAACATATTTGACGCTAATGATAAACTACTGAAGACAAAACTATCAATAACACCCCTTCAGTATTATTCATAGCCCATAAATACAAGATGTTTTTACAGGAACCACAATAACAAATATTCAAATCCAAACAAAACAGACAATAAATATAGTAGCTGATTTTAACTTGATATATGTTTGGCTTCCTCGTGATGCGCAGAAGAAAACAGGAGCCAACAACACCGTGTCTAAGAAGACTTCCAGGTAAACGACTCCTGGCACAATCAGAAACACAGACATAATTCAACATGTACACACACCCACACCACACACACGCACCTCTTCCCTTCTCTCATGGGGTCCTGTGGACACAGCGATGGGGGGCCGGTGGGAGCAGTGCCGGAAGGGACACAGCAGGGGCCCCTTCAGGGTGTGCAGAAGCCAGAGGCAGCTGCTCTCCAGGTCAGACACCAAACAGCCTGTTTTCAATAACACGTGTACATGCATCACGGCCCTTCATCATGTTCGAATCATCACAACCTAATACTTCAGTCATAAAATGACCTGTTTTTGGGGGGGGGGGGGGGGGAAGCAGACTTGGGGAATCCTGTCACTTGGACTTGGCACATTGTACGTAAGACGATACAGTTTCACTAGCAACATTTGTCACTATTTTGAACTTATGGTTTGCATATTTCATATTGCATATTTGCTAAGAATGTTCAGCTCATAAAGAATGAAGATGTATTTGACGAGGACAGACCACAAGGAAACGTTGAGACGAGCAGGACCAATCATTTCAACATAGCTGTACTTGTACTTGTCCCAGATGGCAAATAAACTTAAACTCTTAAGATTCCCCCCCCCTAAAACAGCAGCCTCCTCCTGTCCCTCCGTCCTGGTGCGACCCTGTCCCCGAGGAGCAGACCAGCGTCACCATTGCAGCCCTGGAGCAGATGACGGGCATCCCAGCCGTCTTGCTGAGGGTGGCCATGAAGTTAATCAGTGAGGTGTGTGAGGAGATGCTGATGGTCCTCAACAGCTACCGAGGAAGAGGCCATCTGGTGGACCTCAACACGCTGATCACCGGCCGCAGGGACCCTGACATGCCACCAGCCTTTAAAATGTAGGTTGGCTGACTGCTTGGTCGGTTGATTGTCCCCCACCCTGATAGATGATTGGTTAGCTGGTTGGTAGGCCGGCTGGCTGGTCGTTTGGTTGGATGATTGATTGATTGAAAGGACGACTTACTATTGACCTGCAATCTGTGTTCTATTCAACTGTTTTACCTGGAGGTCCTTTATGATGTAAGTTGACTGATTGGTTGCTTGGTTGATAGACCTATAAACCGTGTTCTACTAGATTTTAGCCTAGGTTTTTAGGTGGTCTTGCCCCATGAAAAACTGAAGAACCCTTTATTGTTTTAAGTAGCATCTACTTTGTAAAATGTAAAGACGTTAAGACGTTCCCTTGGACATTGACCTGTGTGAGGAGAACGGCCAGGCTGGTCTGAGAAGGCGTTGATCCCTTGTGGTCCAATGTGGTCGCTGCGTGTTACTGGACATTATAGCTGAGGTAGTCGTATGCATGTCCATCCCCAGGTGGGAAGACTACACCAAGGACGAGTATGACATGCTGTTTGGGAGGCTGACTGGGCTGGTCCTGAACCAGGTTCTAGATGTCTTCGCGGCGGAGTGCGGCGGCAACATCAGCAAACATGTCCTCCTGGCCCAGAAGGGCATCTCCGTGGAGGTGTTCCAGTTCATGCGCAGCTGGGCAGATTTCGCCTTGGGCATGTCCTCGATCGACGGCGGGAGGATCGTTCGCAACCCGTGTCCAACAATACCGGAATCTCTTCCGAGGAGGCGGGACCTGGCGGCTCCGCCGGAAGGAATGGCGTCCGAGGACGGCCCAGTCATGTTGGGTATCGGCCAATTGGTTGGCTCCACACGGGATAGCGACCAATCGCGGTTATACAGGTTGTCGGTTGTGAAAGATGAGAAACTGGAGGTTGGGGCAGAGCAGGAGATCAAGGCGGAAAGAAAGCGTCTGGTTCGGTATGAGATTCAGAGGCTGGTGGTGAAGACTGTGTTGTGGGCCGTGTCTGACCTCTCTCAGGATGATCTCCCCCATTGTGCCTGCTTCTTCTGATGTCCACCAGCATTCTCCGCTTTCTCAAAGGACCTCCAGAAATGCTGTAGTTACCCAGAAAGGATATGGACAAATTATTTTTTATAATAGTTATATAATTTGTGAATATGTTTTGAAAATATAAGGCTAATTTAAATTAATAAATGCTGGATGAGTCAAGATTCTTGTCGATTTTCTTGTCGGTGTGCATGCCGTTTCTCATATGGCCACTAGGTGACAGTCTGTTCTTATTATATGTAATGGGCTCAGTATCATACTGTAGAAATGCATATTGCACAGATGGAAAGTCCCTTCTTTTCTCAAACAGAAACTAACACTCCAAACGGCTGAATGAGAAGTAATTATAAGTACCAAATAAGCTACATGGTACACGATGAGTGCGTGTGAAATGACTAAATGTGGAAAGACGACAGCTGTAATTAGGCCAAATATAGCAACAAAATATTAAATGATGATAAATAAAAATACATCTACAACGCAGAATGGGAATTTAAATGGCTTACAGCTACATTTAATAAGAAACATGAAACAAAAAATCTTCATCCCCTTCGTATGACTTTAAATACATATAGCCTACCATGATAAAACTTTGTATATAACATTAACTTTTACACTTTTACATCTCGTGAACCCTCACTGTAGTATCCATTTTGTCTCGTCCTCAGATCAAGGGACATTTTGATTAGCCAGAAGTCATGATGTAAAATTGAAAGTGAAAGACATCTTCCCAACGCAAAACGCTGACACATTCAGCCATTACAGGTTGCCGTTTCAGTGTTTGTATTTTCTAACTGGGGGGTAGGCCTACGCGAGTGAAAAAGTCACGTCGAGTAACTAAGACTCTTACCTGAACTTTAAGACTCGCCAAACGCAGACGGATTTTCTCATTCAAAGATGCTCAATTCCAGGCCCTGCCAACCCCCAAGTGGAGGTTTTTGCTTTGAAAATACGCGCAGGTGAGTTTCGATCAAGATGTTTTATGAAAGTGAGCAGCACCGTAGCTTCATGAACTAACAGCAATTCATCACAGGAATATTTGGTGACATTAACACACGTGTGCGTAGTGTACTATCTTAATTGAACTACTAGTAAGATAACTTAAGCTGTCACACCTGACCTATACCCATCAGGGAGGTAGCATAAACCCCATGGTCAAAAGTCGACTACACACTATTCCTTATTTTTTTGACAGGAATGCTGTGTTGGAGGGGAGCTTGTCAGAGCAGGGCCTCTGTGCACCCAAAGCCAGGAAGACGGGAACTACTATTGCTGGCATCATCTTCAAGGTGAGAATCACAGGGAACTAAGGTGGAAGCCATGATTGACATCTGCAGCTAATTTAGCTTTGTTGCAATGAACATCCTATTCATGGCCATTTCTATCCTTTTAATACAGGTATTGTAAATGATGGCTTGGTTTTGTTAGGATCATCCATTTCACCTTCTCTCTCTCTTTCTCCCCTTCTCTCCCCCTCTCTCGGGCCTCAGGATGGGGTGATTCTTGGAGCGGACACCAGAGCCACAGACGACATGGTGGTGGCCGATAAGAACTGTATGAAGATCCACTACATCGCTCCGAACATCTAGTGAGTGATTCAGAGACAACCTGCACCTGAGATAACCTTGTACCCAGGTTGAAAATGTGACTCTTTCTATTCTGTTCTTTTTGGCATTATGCGTTCATGAACCAAGACCATGCTAGTCCATGTATCTGAGTATGTTCTACACTACACTACTTCCTTGACTTAGCCCCTGAACCCATGAAGGAGGGGACGGTTGGGGGGGGGGGGGGGGTTATAGCTCAGTGGTAGGGTTAGAGCATTTGACTGGAGATTGAGTCTCTGTGGTCAACACCCCCACAATATGTCACTATAAGTATTGATAAAAGTGTCTAAATGAATACAGTACATAGAATCACGATACGTTACTCGGGTTTGTCCCCGTAGCCGTGAGTGTGACCTTTGACCCTCTGCAGCTGCTGCGGGGCGGGCGTGGCCGCGGACGCCGAGGTCACCACGCAGATGATGTCGTCCAACGTGGAGCTGCACTCCCTCAGCACCGGGCGCCCGCCTCTCGTCGTCACGGTGACGCGGCAGCTGAAACAGATGCTGTTCAGGTGAGATCCAACGGGAGAGGAGGAGAGAGAGAAGGACGTTCGAAAGAGAGACTAGGTAGGTGGGGGAGGTGTGTGTGTTCATGAAAGCTTGGTGTGACGGCTTGCTAGTCATCCAAGAGTGGAAATCGGCTTCATCGCTTAACCTAAAACTGAAATCAGAAATGAAAAATGAATCAGTCTGAGAAAACAATCTACTAACACTTGAGGCCATCACACACTGCAGGCGAGCGATTCACGGGCGACCGACGCAGGAAAACTCACAAAATACAATCACTTCTGTTGTGTTGAATGGGCCAGCACAGTCAGCAAGCGATTGTTGCCATTGCCTGGCTAAAAACCAAGTGTTGTGTGTCTGGTGGCCTGTAGAATTATCAGGAAAACCCTTTTTCACATAAGTTGGACATATGAGGGCTAACGTTCCTGTGTAACTGTACACCCCCTGTGTTTCAGGTACCAGGGTCATATCGGCTCATCTCTCATCGTTGGGGGGGTCGACGTGACGGGGGCACATCTCTACAGCGTGTACCCTCACGGGTCTTACGACAAGCTGCCCTTCCTCACCATGGGTAAGCTCACCCTGGAGAACCACCTCTGGTCTGATCCTCTACCCCCTGTCCTCTTCCCTGTAGGACACACAGACAATCAGGCAGAATCTCATTCCTCATCTCAGTTTAGGATCAGTTAACTGTAGGAAGGATAATTTATATTTCACTTGTGGAGCCCAACTCGGCTTGAGTTTAAATTAGAGTTCTCAGATTCTGAGGGCCACTTTTACCTGACCACATACTACACTAGGATCAATATATGATATATTCAACATAGATTTGTCAGAGGAATTGGAGATGAGTCAAGATCTTGTCACATTGTTTAGAATCATTTCAGCTCAATACAATAAAAATTAATTTATTATGAACATTTATAAACTAAAAACGTTGACCAAAGTACTGCACAGACAAGAGTAAAAATCACAAAATACATGAAACACCAACATAAACAAGACAGCCCATGGGAACAACAGCCCAGGCACAGGCCAAAAGTCAGCCATATCAGGTTTCATATGCTAGCCAATACAAATAAGTCTTAAGTCTGGAATTAAAAGAGTCTATGGAATGCTGTTCCACACAGTCAAGGAGCAGCAACCACAAAGGTGTGGTTACCCCTGAGCTTGAGTATACTGTTACCAGCCGGGCACTGGAGACGACACCTTTACATCTCTCACAGTTAAGTGGATTGGAAATCTCAGGATGGTCACATGTTCTTTACAGGTTCGGGAGCTGCTGCAGCTGTCTCTGTCTTTGAGGACAGGTACAAGTCAAACATGGAGGTGGGATACATTTCGGTTGTTCTGTAAAAACAAGTAGGCTAGTTTAACTCAACGACAGATCATATTTGGTTCTGTCCTCATATCTCTTCTCCTCCACCTGAGTGAGAGAGATACTGGTTGTCAGACCATAAAAAGACAACAAATGAAAAGTTTTCCCACCTCTCCTCCTCCTCATCGCTTCCACTATACCTCGTCTCCTCTCTCTTCCCCTGCTCCTCTCCCCCTCATCCACCCTCTATGTCCTCCCCCATCTCCCCTCCTCCCTCCCTGCCTCCACACGCCTCTCCTCTCTCCCCCACCTCTCCTCCTCCTCTCTTTCTCTCTTCTCCTCTCTCCTTCCCCCTCCTCCCTCCCTCCCTCTCTCCTCCCTCCCTCCGCCCATCCTTCCCTCCAGCTGGAGGAGGCTAGGTGTTTGGTGAGAGATGCTATCACCGCGGGGATCTTCTGCGATCTGGGATCAGGCAGCAACGTGGACCTGTGCATCATCACTCAGGCCGGCGTGACGTATCACAGGGGCTTTGACCAGCCCGTACAGAAGGGGAAAAAGTGAGTTTGGATTTGGTTTTTACTTGATTGATCATGATCATTTTCCTATCAAAGCCTAAGTTTATTGACATACGTGTTCATCGAGGGCCGATGTGAGATCTGTCTCCGTCTCACGTGCATACACTTTCTTTGTCCTCTCTCTTCTCTCTCTGTCACTCCCGCTTTCTCTTTCTTTTGCTCTGTCACTTCCTTTTTGTATCTCTCTCTTTCTCCTTATCACTCTCTCTTTCGTACTCGCTCGACATTTATAGTTCCTTTTGTGCTTTGCTCTGTGCGTTGGTTCACATCCCAATCGTTCTCCTCTTCCTGTTTTCAGAGAGGGACAGTACAAGTACAAGCCGGGAACCACAGCAGTTCTGACGGAGACGATCACACCCCTCCCATTGGACGTTGTGGAGGAGTCTGTGCATCTCATGGACACTCAGTGAAACACTAACGTGCCGTAGGCTTGATGAAAGTCATGCATTTTAAACAAATTGTATTCTGCATAGGGCTGCATTTCGAGAAGGCGTATTTACTTGTGTCATCACAGCGGTCTTGGTTTTGATTTTGTGTTGCTAATACAAAAAATGGTTTTATTTTGTCAAATGGTGTGTTTTTTTTTAGGGGTGCACCACTTGTGCTTTAGACTAGACTAGAATAGGCATTTTCTGCTTTTATTGATCTGGTGTACCAGGTACCCTCTCAAGATAGTGATATGGTATGTATTTTTGTGTTATGTTTTGTCAGTATGACCCAATTTCCCAGACATGGAATAAGCCTAGTCCAAAAGTAAGACAAAAAATATATGAAGATCTCCATTGTTAACGTGTTTAAGGCTAGGACTAGGCTTAATCCATGTCTGGGAAACTGGGCCTATGTAGTTATAGTGATATGTGAAACGTTTCGGAGACTAATAATTAACGGAACACAACAAACTTCAGCCCTTTAAACGGCATTCGTCCAATTGTCGTTCAACTGTACGCTCTCGACACAGATCCGCTGCGTCTATTGGCTCAGCAAGGAAACAACGGAGCAGCGCGTGGTTTGAATTCTATTTGGTTCTCGGTTGTTTTTGAGAGTGATTTTCTGTCTTGCTGAAGGGCTAGCATTGAGTCCGTTCGCTTCCCGATTCATTGATACAGCAGACCGAGCCTTTTTAACCAATTGGTAAGTATACGATTGGCTGTTGTAGACCGAAAGAAATGTTGCTTGCTAACTTTGTTTAGCGTATAACATGTGCGTCGAGTTTAGCTAACCTATCTGCTCTGTTCGGGATTCCCTGCACGATCACCCTCAGTATACAGGCACGTTCAAAACAGCTTGGCTAGCTAACTAATGTTGTTTTTATTTGGGCTGTTTTATGTGACGCGTGATTTTCATTTAAACGATCGAAAACGTATGCATCTCAAGCTTCTGTCCAGTCCGTCCAGCATATGCTAATTATGCTAATGCTACAATGAAACTGCGAACGTTTACTGTTTCAGGAAGTAAATGTACTAAATAGCGTCAGTGAATAATGCATTGCACATTGTCACACAGCTGTGTTTTTGTTGCACTGTGTTAAAAAATGTATTTAGCTTTTGATGAAGCTTGGAACTCTTGTGTAGTAGGGTGGCCATACGTCCTCTGTTTTCCCTGACTTTTTCGGACCTTAAAAGGCGTCCGGCCGGGATTTCTAAATTTGAGACAATGCATTATTTTAGTTATTATTATTCGGCTTTAGTTGCATTATAATGTCGGTCTTATATTTAATTGTGTGCGCGCGCATGTTTGTATTGCTAACCCGTCTTTGTAAGTCCCGCCTTCTCGTACTACAATTGGTCGATTATTAGAGGTTTGCCGCAACTATTGGCCAAAACTCTGTCTGTCAATCCGCAAACAAGCGATGCGTTGTTGCGGTCGGCATCAAACAGTTGCTTGACGGTAGCAGCAAGTGACAGCTTATAGGAAACAATGCCCAAACGATATATCCTATTTATGTTATGCTAAAAGTTTTTTTTTTTCACTGTACAACAGTGCATTCATCCATGTTTGCATTCAACCATGTTTTGAACCATATTATTCCAACCCCCTGGCAAGTGGTCCTCTTTTTTGGAAAACCATAATATGGTCACCCTACTCTTGTGATTACATTGGGAGTTTGTCCTACCTACAGACAGACTATTAACGTAGTGATAATTAGTCCTCAGGTTTGGTGTTGGAGGATGCGCCGCGACACATCTGCCAACCGACGGAAGGGCACCACGCCGAAGCGTCGGCCACCACAGCCACCGCCGGGGCCGTCCGTGTCCCACTCCCCGCGTAGGAGCGGTCCTTCAGGTGAGGAGGGAGAAGCACGAGGAAGAAAGATGCCGTTAAATCACAGATCTAGCTCGAACCGAAACATAAGAACATACTGTTCCAACGCCTCCAACAGTTGACCAATTTCCCAGTCATGGAACCCTAGAGAAAGAGTAAAATGTCCTGGGAAATTATTTTAACATTCTCTTTGTTTTTGTTTAACTGAGAATAAACTGCTAGAGCTCCCCAAAACCAATAACATTGCAATCAGAAAGGATTGTTATGTTCAGGATCATATTAAAATTCAAATGGTAGGTTTATGGATGAGAGTATTTTGAACAGAGCCCCCAAGTCACCACACACGGTAGCACAATAGTTGCACAAAGATCAAATTGTCATAAATTCTTGGCATGTAAAAGATTATTTCATAGATCAGTATTATTGACATAGACAGCACATCTTTTAAATTCAACTTCCACAGGGAGGTGCGTGTATGGCGCGATTCCTGCCAGTCATACCATACCATACTAAAGTGTCCTGGGAAACTTCTGGAAAATGATCTCTAGAAAAGTGTCAACTCTTGTCTGTACAGTGCCCGGTTCGCAAGCTAATCAAGGCTGAGACACACAGGTTCTAGGGATCGGATGTAAGCCCAGGTGAACGTACAAAGCCTGAATACATCAATGCTTATGTTATTACTTATTATGTACCTGGCTGAGTTAACTGAACACTTTCCTTCAGAATTAAGTGAATTGAATTGAACAGAATATTCAGCTGGTGAAGCTAGTACAATTTGAACCGAATATTCAGCTGGTGATGCTAGTACCATTTCTACCTCACCTCAGCACCTGGCGCCTCGCCTCGCAAGAAGAGGAGGTTCCGTCCAGGATCCAAAGCTCTCATGGAGATCAGGAAGTATCAGAAGAGCACTAACCTGCTCTTGAGGAAGGGTCCTTTCTCACGTTTGGTAGGTTTGTGTAAGCCTGACAACAACCCCCAAAAAAGAGAAACTATATCATTAATAGAAACTTCCCCCCAAAACATTCCTTCATAATCTTGTTTTTTCCTCCCAACCGTTTGTTCTGGGTGCCTCAGGTGAGGGAGGTGTGCCAGACATATGCCAGAGACTTCATGAGGTGGCAGGCTCTGGCTCTCCAAGCCCTGCAGGAGGTAAACGGGCTCTTGTTTATTTAGATTTTTCTATCTGCTTATTTACGGCAATGCTTCATGGTTTAACGCTGGGGTGCAGAAACATGTTTGTTATTGAGTTGACTAAACAATAAATCAACATTCCCATCTTTCTTTGTTTCTTCCCTCTGCATTCCTTCTCTGCATTGTCTCTCTCGCTGACTCACGCTCTCTTCTATATCCTCTGTATTTTCCTCTCTCTCTCTCTCCTTTGTTTCTCTCTTTCTTCCATCCACATATATTTCCTTCTCCACCCCTCAAAGGCAGCAGAGGCTTTCCTAGTCATGCTGTTTTCGGATGCCAACCTGTGTGCCATCCACGCCAAGCGCGTGACCCTGTTCCCACGTGACCTGCAGCTGGTCCGACGTATCCGCGGGGTGGAGAGTCTCTGAGGGAGGGGGGGTCGGGGGCCTCCGGACGGGACATCAGCACTGAGCACGATGCGTTCATTTTAGTTTATTTTTCAATCTTTTAACCGCCTTAGTTCTTGAGGCTTGTAATGAATCGAAAACTCTGGAGGTGGACATTTTAAAGACTCACTTTCTGTTCCAGGTGTGACACAGACACACATTTGGATTAAATCAATGCTTTTTGGTGCTAGGTGAGCCCTGCATGATGCCTTATGCCTTATCTCCTTGAAGCCATGATAATTGTAGATGCTTAGCATCACTAACTAGATATTTTTCTACAGACTTCCTTTGATCAATCCACCTGAACTGGCATATGCATTGTGACAGTATCCGCATTTTAAGCACTTAGGGTTCATGACTTTCTTGTGTTAATTCTTTAATCACACGTTCCCATTCAAACAGGACCTGGTTAGCAGCGTTTTATTATTGTACCTGTAGACTGTTTGTTGACAGAGAAACATTTCTGTATTCATATTGTATAGTAAGTAATGTTGTATTTTGATGTAAATAATGTTGTATTTTAAATGCAAAACTGTTAAATGGAGTTTGATTTAAAGCCTGTGTGAGATGTTACCGGTGAAGAGAATTGTTATGTCTTTATGTAACTGCCTACAATAAAACAGCTGCTAGGTTTCAGAGGGGGTAGTGGGACACATGGTCTAGCACCTTTCAGTCTGTGGTATCTTCAAGCTGGACCCAGGTGCCCTCGTATTGGCTCTCTGGATTTAATTGGTCCCTGGGGACAGCTTCCTGGTGCCTCGGTCCCACCTGTCCTTCCTTCAGCCAATCAGATCTTCTACCTGTGTCGCGAAGCACCTGTCGGTTCTGTTTACAGGTGTTCTGGAACATCACCTGGGACTGAAACGCAGACTGGGGACCATTTAGGAGGCAAGCTGTTAAACGACACGTCAGTTGGAACTGCAGAACCGAGGCTGAGCATGTTGTTAGCCAGAACCCTGGAGAACTTAAACTAGCAAACGTTTCTGGGAGTTAAAGAGTGCAGTTTAACGTGTGTGAATAGAGAGGAGAATTTGGGGCTTTTATCTCAGGACTTTTGGAGTGCCCTGGCGCAGAGGGGAGGCTGCTCCTGAATGTGATCCAGTCCGAGGCTTCACAGGAAGCATTGTGACTTGGTTGTAACTCATCCTGCATGGTAAGCCAATTTGCAACTCCGATGTCGTGAACTTGATTGTTTGACTTTGATTCTACCAGATGTAGTGAAATTGAAATGTTACATTTACCAGAAATTTGTGAATATTGAATGTGACATAGCTCCTGATATGCTGGTGCTTGGTACATTTGCCAAAAAACGAATGTGTGTATATATACTGTATCTTGTGTCCTTTTGCAAATAAAATTATTTTAAAATATTTATATTGTTATTGTAGTTAGCTTCTGGGGTCAGTGTTTAAATCTTGTTCTTTTACCTCTGTCCCCAGGGATGATGTCACAAGACGATGTCACCCTTGAGGGCCTGTTGTATGGCAGTGTCCATGGCAACAACTCAGATGGGGTGGAGACCGAGGCTCAAGTCATTAGCCATGTGGGAGAAGAAAATGCATCAGCCAATCACATAAGAGTTAGTCAAGTCCCTAGTTTCCTAAACAGGTTCTGTCTTACAGTATCTTTAATGTATTAACTAATTGAAAACCCTTTCAGTTTCTCAATGAATCCTGAGCCTGGTGAAATATTTGTGTTACAAACACAATCTACTCACAGAAAAACACTATAGTGGGCCCAAATGCTTTTCTTTTTTCTCCATGATAGTCAGGTTGAGGATTCAAGCGGAGACTTTTGAGACTCAACCATGGACTTCCTTTTCTTGTCTCGTTTCTAGTCTCCACCCGCATCTATTGATGAGCCAATGGTGTGTGCTGGCTGTGGGGGGCCTGTGTGTGACCGCTTCGTCCTATTGGCTGCTGGGCGGGCATGGCATGAAGCGTGTCTCCGCTGCAGCCAATGCCACTGTGAGCTGCAAATATACCCTACTCTCTACTGTCGAGACGGCAGTATCTTCTGCCAGCAGGATTACTGCAGGTCAGGCTGCTGTCGATTGTAACACTGGTTGCAAATCAATAATGTATTAATTCATCCGATGGTGTGTTTACTTAGCAGGTAATGTATTCGGAATCAGAATGGGATTTATTCGCCATGAAAGTTTGCACAGACAAGGAATTTGCTTTGGCAGGAAGGTGCATACAATAAACATATACCTAAAATGTAAATATGTGGACTATCTATACTAAGGGTACATAAACTAGCAGTACTAAGTGGGATTAGAATAGAATTAAATATACAATATTCAGTATATACAATATATACAGTATTCGTTTCGCAGTCGCTTTTACTGAAGTACGGGGGGTATTTAAATCTGTGCTGTGACCTCTTGATTGGCAGTCCAGTGCTCCACCACTGATATATACCCATCCTGAAGAACTAGGACCCTCGCTCTCCCGCCGGCTCCCTACATTGATTCATCTCATCCAACATCATTTGAATCTGGTGTGCTAGATTAGGGACAGAACTGAGGCCAGGGCCAGAGTGGGACTCGTTTTCAGCCCAGGAGTTATGTGCCTCAGAGCAGCTCATTTTAGTTCACAACCTATTAGCCTATAGGAGATTTAACAACTAGCCCGGCCCAACGGGAATCTTCCACTTTCTCCCGGTTAGCCACTCCGAGCTCGGCTGAGGCGTACAGGATGGTGGCCATCCAGTAACATGGCTGGTCTGCTGTACAACTTCTATAACCAACAATAAACAACTAACAAATAAAAGTGCAAATGATAATAATCTCAATATAAGTGATGTCATGTCTAACCCTGGCCAGGATTTTCAGCATTGGACGCTGCGCCCGCTGCTCTCAGCCAATCCCCTCGTCCGCCATGGTCATGAGGTCTGGTGAGCTGACCTTTCACCCCGAGTGCTTTTCCTGTCAGGTCGGTGAAATGTCTATCTTCTCACTGTAGCTTACAGTGCTTGAGCTTGCAATATTACACATGTATACAGATTTAACAAGATCTGATTGAATTGGGCCTTACTTTGTGTCTCTGACCTTGTACTAGATGTGACATTGGTCTTTGATTAGCTACTTGACGCTATTTGAAAGCTATTGAGGTGTTTGTTTTGACTCAGAGAGTGGGCACTTATTGGATTTGTCTATTTCTCATTTCTGTAATTGCTAAGGGTGAGATAAATAAAGGGCACTTGAATCATTTTGCCCAATTAGAAGTATTTGACCTATGCACTATATAAATCCTACTCATCTGGCAACTCCACAGGAGTGTGATGTCACGCTGTTGCCTGGCAACTTGTACTGCCTGCAGGGCGAGAGTGTCTATTGTCAGTCTCATTACCACGACGACAGCACGGCCAGGACCACCCCCCCCCACAACCTGTACCTCAAACAGGCCCTTGGAGAAGGTGAGTTAGAAAGGACCAAGGATGACACAGCAATAGATCAAGTCGATTAAGTCTGCTTAATATAAGTCTGCTTTAATTATGTCTACCCTAGCGTCCAACTTTTAGAATACTTAAAGCTGCGATTTACAAATCCTTTCATTGGTTTGGCTGTTTAAAGACAAACTGTAAAAAACGTGCTTAATGTGGCTTTGTAGATGTACAGTAACTGCCCCACTGCAACTCACACGCCAACTCATTTGGCCACACCTCTGAAACAGGGGAGGGGGAGGAGTCCGTCAGTAGCCCTGAGCCGCGATTGGACGATGGAGTCCCTAGAGGGCGGACGCAAAGGCGAACCAAGCGAATCAGGACGTGTTTTCGCAGCGAGCAGCTGCGTGCCATGGAGTCGTATTTCGCTCAGAAGCACAACCCGGACGGCCGAGACTGGAGCTGTCTGTCTCACCGAACCGGTTTGCCCAAGAGAGTTCTGCAGGTAAGACTCCTCCTTCTGCACTGCATTCCTCTGGGAACCACCCTTCCATTCAACAACAACATCCTTGTGAGCAGTTTACTTCAAGTGGACGTTGTGCTTACCTAGAAAGTTGAACTAACTTTCTGGCTATCTCGCTTTCTCTTTTGCCATCTCATGTGTCTATGTGACTCGGTCTCACTCACACACACTTGCAGGTATGGTTCCAGAATGCCAGGGCCAAATTGAGACGGACCCTCTCGGCAGACGAGTCCCAGAGCAACTCACCTGCTCCCCCAAGGTCCGACGCCATGGCTACCACATCCCTGTCCCCTGTCGGCCCCTCCCACCAGCAGCCCCAGGCCTTCCAGACCAGCACCATCAACCAACTAGAACTCTCCCTCCTCACAGCCCCTCTCAGTGACCCGCCCCAGAGCCCCACAGACCAATCGTTGATGCTGAAAGATTCCTTGTACCTAGACTACAGATCCCATGGTGCACCATGCCTGTCCTTCTCTGATGACCTCTGACCTTGGCGAGTGCATGGTGGGGAGAGATGGGGGCTCTGAACTGAAATAGCACTTAAACTCTTAGGCTTTGTGAAGTTAGATGACACCTCATGTTATGTCATCATGTGTGATGATTGTTCATTTCAAGGTAAAGTTTAGCTGAATTGCACAAACATTTAGCACAAAACGATATTACTATATTAAACACAATAGTTTGTATTTTTTTCACAATTTCAGGTGTTAATTACTAGAATACAGTGTGCTAAAACGTTGTGTTTTAACTGATACTATACCCTACAAGTCACTGTAAATGTTTCTGTCTTTTGCGCATCATGCACTACAGTTCCTTGCACTACAGTTCACATGACTTGCACTATGCATACTTTGTGTGTCAATAAAATCAACAAATGTCGGCCATGTCTGGTTGTTTTGGTCTATCGCATAACATCAGTAAGCATCGTCATTGTCACCAGGATCTCTTTCTAGATGACTTAAGATCTTTGATCCTGAATGAATCTGAACTCATTACATTTACATTGTCATTTAGCAGACGCTCTTATCCAGAGTGACTTACAGTAAGTACAGGGACATTCCCCCCGAGGCAAGTAGGGTAAAGTGCCTTGTCCAAGGACACAATGTCATTTGGCACGTCTTCAACCTTCTGAATAATAGACCGATTCCCTAACCGCTCAGTCATCTGACGCCCTTAAGTGAATTCTTTACGGTGTTGTTCTGCTATAACAAACCCGGCATGGTACCTCTTGTGCCACAGAACCTGTTTACTCCATGGTTCCACAGAAACATACAATGCACCTGGGGAGCAGAGTGGAGCTGTGTGATAAGACATGGACCTGGGGAGCAGAGTGGAGCTGTGTGATAAGACATGGACCTGGGGAGCAGAGTGGAGCTGTGTGATAAGACATGGACCTGGGGAGCAGAGTGGAGCTGTGTGATAATACATGGACCTGGGGAGCAGAGTGGAGCTGTGTGATAATACATGGACCTGGCTTAGCTACCTGTAGAGATCACAAACACCGGCATCATCATCTACCAACACCCTACATTATAAACAAAACAAAGTGCCACCCAAATAACATTGATTTAAAACACTACGGTTTCAGACACAACCCTTGTCAGCTGTGGGGAGTCTGGCTTGTAAATAAATAGTTATGTCCTTAACCTTAGCAACCTGGAAAGGGTTCTAACTGGAAGGCTTTTATTCTACAACATTCTTTTATTCACACCTTAATGCTTTCATTGAGTAGATGGCCTAGTGCAAGTGAGTGAGACAGAAACTCACTCACAGGTCATGGCTTTCTGACCCCACCTCTACAGAATAAACACAACAGATATGATTTCAGGGTACCGACCGAGAGATGACGATCGTGGCCCACAAAGGATCTGAATCGAGGTGAGGAGAAGCCCAGACAACAATGGAATTCTTCCAGGTGTGTCTGCATCCCCCCAGTGAAACCATCGTAATGACGACAAACTGTTTTCCTACTTACAAAAACCTTAATGAATTGCCACACCGGACCGACAATCAAGCAACAGTAATTGGCACGCTAGCAGGTTCCTTGGTTAAACGGACCCTGTTTCCAAGTTGGAAGAATGTAAGTGATGGAGGGATGCGTTGCAAGGAGTGCGTCAGAGGGTCTAAGCACCAATCAGCAATGGCGCACACCGTGGACATGTCAACTGATATCAGCTACGATGAGTATTTAAAGGCTTAGAGAGCCAATCTGAGGAGACAGACACACAAACAAACACTGCAAGGTAAGCTACTTCTCAGATTATATCATGTCATGTAAACTACGTAAATAGTTAATATAAGTAACTGGGGTTAATAGCTGTGGTTGAAGTTGTATTTATGAGTTTCACTTTTGTTTCACTTTTTATTGTCTTTGTGTTTGGGTTAGGTATTGAGAACATATAGAACATGTTAGATTTCATACAGTAGCTAAATGTGGTCTGTATACCCACCATACTGATATTTACCTTGCATAGACCACAGTGTATGTGACTCTTGTGTGGTGGTCATGTTATAGGTACTTAGCGGGGTTGTCCTCTGATTGACATTACATTAAAGTCAACATGCACGGGTGGCATCAGCTTTCTATTCCCTGTGTTTCCAACACCCTGATAGAAAAAGCTTTTTGGTTACTTTGAATGACTCGTACATTTCCCCTTTAATTTCTTCAGATGAGGCTACCATCTTACCAACTGTGCACCTCACAGCCCATGCTCGTCCTTCTCTCCCTGGTCCTCCTGGTCCCCGCACCGGGGGCCAACACACACCCCCACTTCCCTGCTGCCGTCCTCCCCACGTTGGAGCACCCCGACTGGGAGGCTGCTTTACTCCAGCTCCAGGCTTCTCTGGATGTCCCTGGGAGCCTCCGGCCTTGGGGCCCGCTGCTCGGCGTGGGGCCTGGAGACCCCCGTCTGGGCCTCCTCAGGGAGCTGGGGGTGGAGGATGCCTGGGGACGGGAGACCATACGACGGGGCCAGAGAGGGGAGCTGGAGAGGAGGCCACTGGGGCCGTTTCCAGGGCACCCAATGGAGACCCTGCATTATCAGGAAGGAGGGGAGGAAGAGGGGGAGGTGGGGGGGAAGAGGAACGAGGCCCTGACGTCCATTGCTGGAGGTCTTCAGGCCTTCAACAGGGAAAAGGGGGGCTTTGGGTTCCGCTTTGGAAGGAAGTGATGGAGAAGGAGGATGAAGAAGAGAGAACATGGAAAGGAGGAAAAAGAAACGGGACTCGAGGGTGGGAAAGGGGGAGGGGGGTGGAAATGCGGTGGGGTGTTGAGGGGTAAACAGGAAGAAAATAAGAGGAGGGGGTGACGGAGAAAAGGGTACTAAAGTCAGACCACAAACTGACTAGTAGAGCCACCGAGTATTCTATCGGCAAAATGTGACCGCTGTGTCCAAGTGAAAGTACCAAGGGATTGAAAATTCTAAGCAGAGGGACATTCTACTCTCATCTTTGTAAATCCAAAGTCTACTGTAAGGACATATCAAAGTCAACACTGTCAGTTAATAAAATACTACTTGCGAGTGTGAGATTGTGAATGTGTTGATTCATTGTGCCATCTGTTAAGTATTTGTTGTACTCTGTGCTAAACAATTGTGTCTGAGTGTCACATCAAAGCCAACTGTGGCACTATACAGGGACACTGAACTTCTGCTATTCTCAGAAAGAGTCTAGTGCATTAAAGCTTGACTAGAAAATATTACTAAATAAATTCTAATATGAGAAACAGCGCCTCTAATTCTTGTCTGAACTTTCCTCCAACTAGAGTTTGATTAATCTATTTTCACAGAAGTCAACGAGGAAAGCTTGCTTCACCGAATGCAATTGCTTGGATTGGACCTGGTTTCTGTCATAATTGGCTGGAAAGTGGTGGCCAAATTTAATTTGACATTCTACTGGCAATGAGCTGTCTGTGCAGCTAAGCAAGTCTCAGAGGGCCTCATTGTCACAACATTTGGGCGGACAAAACTTGTATTTGTTATAGTTTTTCTCAATCGATGTGACACATTTCTCCTAACTCGGGTAACTGCTCTCAAAATAGTTAACAGTGATCTGGCTCAGAACCAGCTGCATCGCGGGCACGGGAGTCTGTGTGTGTGTGTCACCAATTTTGGGGGGAGATTTCCATAGCTGTCGACGTTTGGGGGGTGCTGGTGATCTTTTTCTGTCATTTAACTCTGTATAATTCGAGACAACTATCATCTCAGTATGCCTGCTTACAATATAGTATTCCTGTATATTAAGTGTATATGGCGGGACAAGTTCGCCTATCCCTTACTTCTCAGCGTGAGATATGGTTGAAATGCGTGAGTCTTACGACGAATGCTTGAGAGCCCTGAATTTAATGAACCATTTCGCCAACAGAAGAGTGTGTCTAGTTTGAGAAATATTTCGAATCGATTGAGCAAAACTGTAATGAAAACAAAATAGGTACATTGTACCTTCAAGTATTCCAACCATGTAGTCCAACAAGGAAGTATTTTCCCATAGCCTATATATAGGCTATGGGAAGGAACAAGAACGTCTCTATCAAAACTTGATGTGCAAGTTTACATTTTCACTATCTCGACGACAACAACAGTTGAAGAAGGGGACCTGTGAGAGCAGTCCAAGTCAAGCTGTAAAAACAAAAGTTTATAAAAGAATTTCGGACAGACAAATGTGAGGGAACTAAATATGCTATTTGCCGGTGCAATCCTCGTCCTGTATGAGATGTTGGGGTCAGTTAACAGCGGTAAGTTTTCTTTTCGTTTTACATTAAATTGTGCTCTCGTTAAAATACATTTTAACCTCAGATAAAATATACATTTAACTTTTTAAATGTAACCGTTCATAATGAACATTTCATCATTATTCCTATTTATTATTGCTAAGGACTGGTAGCTGCAAAATGGCACAATAAATCACAAGGAATTTAGGCCTACTGTAGGCTACCTCTGATGGATTAGGCCAAACTGGGAAATGCTCAACTTCCTGATAACAGGGTATAACATGTTCTCATTGGCTCAAAATGAGAAAGTAACGCGATTAGATTAACGCGTTACCGGCATCACTGGTCAGGACAGACCCTTTGCATGTTAGGGGAGTTAGGATCTCTTAATTACGAGATTATCTTTTCTCAATATTATGCTACGAGATAAGGTGAAAAAAACATCTATGGTGAATGCAATATGCTTCCATACTGCACTGAACAAGATTCAGTTTTTCTTAATCGATTTTAAAATGTATCCAAACTCAGGCAGCCTACCTGCTCTCAAAACATTTAACAAGGGGATCTGAACACTAATAACTAACTAGTCCTAAACAGATTTTACATTTTCCTTCATTACAAATTAGCCTACAAATCACATGCGTAATGTCTTTCTCAAAACACTGTGCACAACTCCCAAATTTGTTCACCGTATTTCATACAGCTAACCAAAACGTAAATATATCAGGAAAAAAAAACATTTCAGCACGTTTTATTGGCTTTACAAAAGTCACAAACATTTGTGTAGCTTATCATTTCCCATACATAACAAACACAACTCTGTTATTAGTTGGATTCTCAGTTGTTCATGTTACGTTTTCAGTTAGCCCCAAAAAGGCAAGAGCAAGGTGTAAGAGGAGGTAACATGAGTGCGTCAGTCCATTGTCTCCATATGTTGGATACTGTGTATCATGGAGCTTTAAGGTTTGTAACTGTAGGACCATCATTGTACACTGTATTCCAAAGGAAATTGGCCTGCTCTGTCAACTCATTGGCTTAGTCACTTATATGTTTTCATCTAGAAGGCCATTCTGGGTAGACTCCCTTGGTATTTATCTGTATTTCTGTCTGAAAAACATGGCACTTATGGGTTACGCTCAGAACACAATGATTATGACTGTTCCTAAAGTTCAGGCTGAGTGGGGAAAGAAAACCTTTTAGTTTTCATGACCATCTGCTTGGAATGGCCTGCAGAAAAGTTTTAATCTCCGGGACCTAGTTACTCTAAACAAATTTAAGGGCATGGAAAAAGACTGTCTGTTGTCTTCATGAGTGTGTGTAATTGTTTTTGTTTTGTTTATGAAACCTTTTTTTTGTACTTCTGCCATTCTTGGCCAGGTCTCTTAAAAAAATGTATTTTTAATCTCAATGTGACACACCTGGTTAAATTAAGGTTAATGTTACTGAAAGGAGAGAGGAGAGACTCAGGAGAGGTAGAAGGATAGGGTACAGACGTGTTTCAAATGAAATCAGAGCCACCCTGATTGACCATGTCATTCAAGGACAGTTCATCGATTCAATGATTGCAGTAGGCTACATTGATTCAATGATTGTAGTACATTTATTTACTTACATATTTATGTAGGCCCTGATTGTTATTTTTGGGGAGCGACAAATCATTGTTTTAAAACTAAACTCCTCATTACACAGAGAAACTTCATTTATTGTGAATAAACTTCATTTATAAGTGTATTTCATGTGTTGGTTTATCTACAGCTGAATTTGTTATCAAATCAACAGAGAATACACTTGTTGCTTTTATGTTAGTATTTATATTGAAAAAAAATATGAATAGAATAAAATGCAGTGCTTCATTATACAGTGAATATTGAACTGTTTCGCCAACATAAGAGTGTGTTTAGTTTGCTGTATTAACTTTTTGAGAACAGCTATCTGAGTTTGGAGAACTATGTCAAATTGATTTATTGATTTAGGTTCATTGATAGTAGTATTTACAGTTGGCTATATAGACTCATTACAAAAGTTACTTTTTATGGCAAAAATAAGGTGTGAGGTTTTGCATGTGGTGGCACTCTAAAACTGTTTCTTGCATTTGAGGAAGTGATACATGCTTTTTAAGCGTTCTAATCAGTTTAAATAAAGAAAGATTAAAATGACTTTGTCCGCTGATCATGATTTTTGCGCCTCCAGGACGCCACTCACTGGAGTACGTCTACACTGCCCTCTCCAAGCCCATTCATCAACTTGGTATCCATGAGTTCACCGCCATGGGCCTGCTGAACGACAGGATGATCGACTACTATGACAACGATCTTCAGAAGAAGGTTCCCAAGCAGGACTGGATGAAGGAGAGACTGGATAAAGACTACTGGGACAAAGGCACTCAGTCACGCAAGTTCAAGGAGCAGTGGTTCAAAGTCAACATTGGAATCCTAATGGACCGCATGCGTCAGAATGACTCTGGTGAGAACAAACACAGACCAGTACTCCAGTCCAGTGCATCATCCACCATATTTGTGTTTACAAACTGTTTATTTGTATTCTTGTTTTGTCTCAGATGTCCATAGTCTTCAGTGGAGGCATGGCTGTGAGGTTGAAGAGAAGCAGGGTTCTGTGAGATTCATCCAGGGCTTTGACCAGTACAGCTACGATGGAGACGACTTCCTGGCCTTCGATGACACCTCTACACAGTGGGTCGCCCCTAATGCTGCTGCTCTGCCAACCAAGAGGAAGTGGGATGGAGAGCAGATCCTGAACCAGTACACCAAGGGTTACCTGGAGAAGGAGTGTGTCGACTGGCTGAATAAATTCATGGATTATGGCGAGAAATCCCTTCGTGAAGAAAGTAAAGGAAGTGAGTAGTTATATTGTATCTGGTGTGAGGTGTGCTGAGCAAAATTCCTCACGTAAGTATTACCGGTACATTTGACTTTGAATAATTAAATGTTTAGGGCATAGATCTGTAACTCTGTAACTATGTTTATTTCCTATGTAGAGCCTCCCGTTGTCGAAACATATGGTAAAGCGTCCAAAACCGTGGGGAATGTCAAACTCACCTGCTGGGCCACTGGATTCCTGCCTAAAGACATCACCCTGCACATCAGGAAGAATGAGGTGGTCATCTCTGATGGCGTGGAGACTTCAGGAGTCCGCCCCAACCATGATGACACACACCAGATTTGGAAACGTGTTGAGATCCCCATGAATGACCAAGGAAATTACGACTGCTTTATTGACCACCAAGCCTTGGTTAAACCAATTATTGAAAAATTCCCTGGTAATACAATGTCACCTCCTTCCGAACATATCCAAGTAACACCTATTTCAAACATATTTAGAAAAAAGTATCTTATATTAATGATATTTCTGTATCTGTTTCTTAGTTGTGTTTCTAACACTGTTGATTACGACAAACTACTGTAGTCTTGATGTGTGTCATCTGGCTTCATATTACTGGCTCAATCATTTCTCTCCCGTTATTTGCAGAAAACAAGTGTGGTGACTGTCCTCTGGTTAAGGTCGGGACTATTGGTGGGGTTGTGGGCTTCATCGTATGCCTGGCCTTTGTTGGAGGGCTCCTGTTCATACTTTATAAAAGAGGCATCATCAGTAAGTAGTGCTTAGACTGGTTCCATTCAAATAAGTATTTCTTAAAGATTTAGCATCTCAGCGTTTATTTTTATGATTCTCAAACGAGACACCAATGTAACAAAGTTGTCCTCTTTATCTTTCAATTCAGACCAGGCAAAAAATAAATATTCTCAGTGGAGGAATAAGACATGAATAGATAGAATTAGAATGAGAATTCAACAGATGACATACGATAACTTCAACATAAGATAAATCTTTTTTAAATGTATTTTCTGGGAAAGCTGACATGTATAATGAAAATATGAAATTATTATATCCTTTGCAACAATGTAAATGGAACATCAGGGAGTTTAAGGTTACTATACAGTGCATGTACTGCAGTTAACATGACATTTCCTTTCAGCTCTACCAAGACTTACAATGGTAAATGGAAGTAATGGAAGTAAACCTCCACAACCAGGTCAGTTACAGTTTAAAAGAATATAATAAAAGTCATGTATTTTAGTGTTTGATTTACACTGCTATTTCACAACTTTATGGTTGTTTTACACCTTCTGAACAATTAGGTCAGTTACAGTTTAAAATAATATAATACAAATATGTGTTTTAATTTTAATGTTTGAATTCCCCCCTATTTCACAATCGTTTGTTGGTTCTAGAAGAAAATATGTATCTTTCTGTAGTATTCATTTCAGATCCTGAAGAAGGGTAGTCAGAGGAAAGTGATGCAAGCATAGCATTCAAGTGGCACCCTCAACACTCATATGAAAATTTTCTTTTTAAATGACATATGCAGTAAAATGTTCATTGTTGTGCATGTTTTCTTACATGATTAAGGCCCTTGAAAACAAGTTGTATGCTATTATGAAAGTATTATTTAGAAAATACTGTATCTTGATGATAAGAGCCTCGACCACTCATAGTATTGACAGGCAAAGCAAATGCATCAGATCATCTTTTTGGATTCCTAAAGAAATCCGAAATTTGCTTTTGTGCTGACAATTTCTTGTGCTGTTGCACGCCTGTTTCCAACAAGTGTGTTGTCACGTGAGACCTGAATGTAATTTCCAACCTGACTGACATTTTTTGTACATAAGATACACAATTAACCACTTAATGAAATCAAAATACAACTAGAAAATGAACATAACCAACAAAAAGAAAAGACAACTTTTTATTCATTATTTTTCCAATTTAGTTTTGACCAGGCCGCCCATCTACTCTCCGCCAGGGGGTGCAGCAGCCCCCTCCGCACTCCTACCTACCTCGAACTTGGTTCCAGGTAAGACATGACTGTTACAGATGATGTTTCATTGAATCTGGGACACCAGTGTTTTCATTATATCATTACAATGTTGTCCCTACAAAATGTATCTTATAAAAGTCCTATTTTGTGTCTCACGTCTGCTTCACTTCTCTTCAGTTTTACACCTGACTGAAATCTTGGGGTCGTGACTCTTCTCCCTGCTTTATTTTTCAGGAAACTCCAGTGGTGGGACCCCATCTCTGACTGGCAGCACTCAGAGTATTGGTGCTTCTGCAGGTTAGTGTCTTTAACATGGCAACATTTCCACTCATCCATTTGTTTCTTTGGATGGGATGACATCAAAGCTGTTTGGATGGAATGAAACTATGCTCATTTTGTATTTACTTATGACTTATTATGCTTATTATGTTATCCCTACATATGGTACATATGGTACACAGATTTTTGTGGCAGATATAAAAGATGTATCATAATATTAACTAAAATGCTTGTTTATACTATTATATCTGTCAGAATATTTTGTTTTCAATCTCTTTTTTGGATGTGAAAGAAAGCAGTGACAGCAGTTCTGATTCTGGTAGTTTATTCATATAGGACTTGGAACGAGAAAATTCACAATATTTCTATTGTGTGTCCCACTTCTGCTTAATTTCTCGTCAGTTTTACAAGAATGAAATCTTGAGGTCGTGACTCTTCCCTCTGCTTTATTTTTCAGGAAACTCCAGTGGTGGGACCCCATCTCCACCTGGCAGCAGTGTGGTCATTGTTGTGTCTGCAGGTTAGTGTCTTTAACATGGTTAACATTTCCACTCATCCATTAGTTCATATGGGATGACATCAAAGCTTTTGGGATGGAGTGAAACTATGATCATCTTGTATTTACCTTAACCCTTGTGCTGACTTCGGGTCACATGACCCAAAGGTTCACAACGAGCCATCGTTGTGTTTACCCAATTTTACCCAATACAAAAACAATAAATAGCATTTTCTTTTAACCTTCGCAATGTGGGGGGTCTGAGACAGCCCGACGGTTAAAAGAAAATTCCTCACTTTGTTTTTGTATGCAGTAAAGTTATCGCAATACAACGGTGGGCCACAATGACTGATGGGTCAGAATGACCCGAAGATAACACAAGGGTTAATCTATGTTCATTTACTGTCACACAATCATGAAATGTTTCATGTTAAGTCTACAACATGGTAAATCTGCAAAGAACATTGAAAACAAAGTGGTGAATTCAATTGTTTTTCACCCAGTGATATTTTAGGTCATTAAGTGGTGTTTATATCTAACAAACTTTTCTTGGTCCTTCAGAGACAGCAGATGAATCAACTACACTCTTACTGAACAAGGAGTCCACACAACACATGAACGGTCAGTATAAAGTCCTTAACTGCAAGCGCTCACACAATGTGCGAATAAGACAAAATTATGTGGCAATATGTAGTTCACATAAGTTATAACAAGCCTTTAAATCCTGAAGAAGGGTAGTCAGAGGAAAGTGATGCAAGCATAGCATTCAAGTGGCACCCTCAACACTCATATGAACATTTTCTTTTTAAATGACATATGCAGTAAAATGTTCATTGTTGTGCATGTTTTCTTACATGATTAAGGCCCTTGAAAACAAGTTGTATGCTATTATGAAAGTATGATTTAGAAAATACTGTATCTTGATGATAAGAGCCTCGACCACTCATAGTATTGACAGGCAAAGCAAATGTATCAGATCATCTTTTTGGATTCCTAAAGAAATCCGAAATTTGCTTTTGTGCTGACAATTTCTTGTGCTGTTGCACGCCTGTTTCCAACAAGTGTGTTGTCACGTGAGACCTGAATGTAATTTCCAACCTGACTGACATTTTTTGTACATAAGATACACAATTAACCACATAATGAAATCAAAATACAACTAGAAAATGAACATAACCAACAAAAAGAAAAGACAACTTTTTATTCATTATTTTTCCAATTTAGTTTTGACCAGGCCGCCCATCTACTCTCCGCCAGGGGGTGCAGCAGCCCCCTCCGCACTCCTACCTACCTCGAACTTGGTTCCAGGTAAGACATGACTGTTACAGATGATGTTTCATTGAATCTGGGACACCAGTGTTTTCATTATATCATTACAATGTTGTCCCTACAAAATGTATCTTATAAAAGTCCTATTTTGTGTCTCACGTCTGCTTCACTTCTCTTCAGTTTTACACCTGACTGAAATCTTGGGGTCGTGACTCTTCTCCCTGCTTTATTTTTCAGGAAACTCCAGTGGTGGGACCCCATCTCTGACTGGCAGCACTCAGAGTATTGGTGCTTCTGCAGGTTAGTGTCTTTAACATGGCAACATTTCCACTCATCCATTTGTTTCTTTGGATGGGATGACATCAAAGCTGTTTGGATGGAATGAAACTATGCTCATTTTGTATTTACTTATGACTTATTATGCTTATTATGTTATCCCTACATATGGTACATATGGTACACAGATTTTTGTGGCAGATATAAAAGATGTATCATAATATTAACTAAAATGCTTGTTTATACTATTATATCTGTCAGAATATTTTGTTTTCAATCTCTTTTTTGGATGTGAAAGAAAGCAGTGACAGCAGTTCTGATTCTGGTAGTTTATTCATATAGGACTTGGAACGAGAAAATTCACAATATTTCTATTGTGTGTCCCACTTCTGCTTAATTTCTCGTCAGTTTTACAAGAATGAAATCTTGAGGTCGTGACTCTTCCCTCTGCTTTATTTTTCAGGAAACTCCAGTGGTGGGACCCCATCTCCACCTGGCAGCAGTGTGGTCATTGTTGTGTCTGCAGGTTAGTGTCTTTAACATGGTTAACATTTCCACTCATCCATTAGTTCATATGGGATGACATCAAAGCTTTTGGGATGGAGTGAAACTATGATCATCTTGTATTTACCTTAACCCTTGTGCTGACTTCGGGTCACATGACCCAAAGGTTCACAACGAGCCATCGTTGTGTTTACCCAATTTTACCCAATACAAAAACAATAAATAGCATTTTCTTTTAACCTTCGCAATGTGGGGGGTCTGAGACAGCCCGACGGTTAAAAGAAAATTCCTCACTTTGTTTTTGTATGCAGTAAAGTTATCGCAATACAACGGTGGGCCACAATGACTGATGGGTCAGAATGACCCGAAGATAACACAAGGGTTAATCTATGTTCATTTACTGTCACACAATCATGAAATGTTTCATGTTAAGTCTACAACATGGTAAATCTGCAAAGAACATTGAAAACAAAGTGGTGAATTCAATTGTTTTTCACCCAGTGATATTTTAGGTCATTAAGTGGTGTTTATATCTAACAAACTTTTCTTGGTCCTTCAGAGACAGCAGATGAATCAACTACACTCTTACTGAACAAGGAGTCCACACAACACATGAACGGTCAGTATAAAGTCCTTAACTGCAAGCGCTCACACAATGTGCGAATAAGACAAAATTATGTGGCAATATGTAGTTCACATAAGTTATAACAAGCCTTTAAATCCTGAAGAAGGGTAGTCAGAGGAAAGTGATGCAAGCATAGCATTCAAGTGGCACCCTCAACACTCATATGAACATTTTCTTTTTAAATGACATATGCAGTAAAATGTTCATTGTTGTGCATGTTTTCTTACATGATTAAGGCCCTTGAAAACAAGTTGTATGCTATTATGAAAGTATGATTTAGAAAATACTGTATCTTGATGATAAGAGCCTCGACCACTCATAGTATTGACAGGCAAAGCAAATGTATCAGATCATCTTTTTGGATTCCTAAAGAAATCCGAAATGTGCTTTTGTGCTGACAATTTCTTGTGCTGTTGCACGCCTGTTTCCAACAAGTGTGTTGTCACGTGAGACCTGAATGTAATTTCCAACCTGACTGACATTTTTTGTACATAAGATACACAATTAACCACATAATGAAATCAAAATACAACTAGAAAATGAACATAACCAACAAAAAGAAAAGACAACTTTTTATTCATTATTTTTCCAATTTAGTTTTGACCAGGCCGCCCATCTACTCTCCGCCAGGGGGTGCAGCAGCCCCCTCCGCACTCCTACCTACCTCGAACTTGGTTCCAGGTAAGACATGACTGTTACAGATGATGTTTCATTGAATCTGGGACACCAGTGTTTTCATTATATCATTACAATGTTGTCCCTACAAAATGTATCTTATAAAAGTCCTATTTTGTGTCTCACGTCTGCTTCACTTCTCTTCAGTTTTACACCTGACTGAAATCTTTGGGTCGTGACTCTTCTCCCTGCTTTATTTTTCAGGAAACTCCAGTGGTGGGACCCCATCTCTGACTGGCAGCACTCAGAGTATTGATTCTTCTGCAGGTTAGTGTCTTTAACATGGCAACGTTTCCACTCATCCATTTGTTTTTGTTCCTTCGGATGGGATGACATCAAAACTGTTTGGATGGAGTGAAACTATGCTCATCTTGTATTTACTTTAACCCATGTTCAATTACTGTATGCTACACCATGTTATCCTTTTTTCAGTAGAAACACCTTGTTTCATATCAGTTCATTAAAATGTGTTTCATTACAAAATTTACCTTTTATAGTGCAAAATATTTTTTTAGCAGATATAAAAGATGTATCATATTATCAACTAAATATCTTGTTTATAGTGTTATATCTGTCAAAACATTTAATTTTCATTCTCTTTCTCTCTCATTCTTTTTCAGATAAGAAAGAAGGCAGTGACAGCCGTTCTGATTCTGGTAGTTTATTCATTTAGAAATGACATTTGTAAAGTCATAAAAATCAGATTTTGTGTCTCACTGTCTGCTTCACTTCTCTTCAGTTTTACACAAGTGAAATCTTGGGGTCGTGACTCTTCTCCCTGCTTTATTTTTCAGGAAACTCCAGTGGTGGGACCCCATCTCTGACTGGCAGCACTCAGAGTATTGATTCTTCTGCAGGTAAGTGTCTTTAACATGGTTAACATTTCCACTCATCCATTAGTTCAGATGGGATGACATCAAAGCTTTTGGGATGGAGTGAAACTATGATCATCTTGTATTTACCTTAACCCTTGTGCTGACTTCGGGTCACATGACCCAAAGGTTCACAACGAGCCATCGTTGTGTTTACCCAATTTTACCCAATACAAAAACAATAAATAGCATTTTCTTTTAACCTTCGCAATGTGGGGGGTCTGAGACAGCCCGACGGTTAAAAGAAAATTCCTCACTTTGTTTTTGTATGCAGTAAAGTTATCGCAATACAACGGTGGGCCACAATGACTGATGGGTCAGAATGACCCGAAGATAACACAAGGGTTAATCTATGTTCATTTACTGTCACACAATCATGAAATGTTTCATGTTAAGTCTACAACATGGTAAATCTGCAAAGAACATTGAAAACAAAGTGGTGAATTCAATTGTTTTTCACCCAGTGATATTTTAGGTCATTAAGTGGTGTTTATATCTAACAAACTTTTCTTGGTCCTTCAGAGACAGCAGATGAATCAACTACACTCTTACTGAACAAGGAGTCCACACAACACATGAACGGTCAGTATAAAGTCCTTAACTGCAAGCGCTCACACAATGTGCGAATAAGACAAAATTATGTGGCAATATGTAGTTCACATAAGTTATAACAAGGTTAAGAGTACTGTAGATGCTGTTCCTACTAAGTAGTTACATCTCTTTGTTAGATTTGACATGTTTTTACATATTTCTGGCCGTTCAGGTAACGGGACAGGACCAAAAGAAAACGGGTGTGGTGCACAGCAACCACTGCTTGGCAGCAGTTGAATGGTCAGTTTCAGTGCTTGACTATCCACTGTGTCAGAATCTCTAAAACAGCACTGATGAATTTGTCTGGTAACTTTCTTTGAAAAGTGTTTTTTGTCATACAAACTGTTTTTTAACCCTGTTTTAGAAGTTGAAGAGCACAGCTTTACTCATTGCAATACTGCAATGGCGATTGATTTTAGTCACTGCAACACCTAGTGGTGGCAGATAGACATGTAAGCACTGTACTGTGCTCATGTAGGTCAGTTTTATCCAGTTTAGGTTGCCATATCATTGTATTTTCCTACATTTCTTGTTCCACTTCTTTCAATATCAGTCATGAAACATTATGTACGACCTAGGTGTATTATATGAAAGGGTCTCCCACTGCTAACTAGCAATGTGTGTGAACATTTGTGTTTGAATTGTGCTCGTGTTTTTCAGGAACAGATAATGAACGTCCCAGTGCAGTCAGACACCATGCTGGGGAAATAGAATCCCTGACTGGACAGAGATGAACACATGACAGGGTTCTGTTTGATTGAGTTGATCTTTGCTCCCTCTTATGGGTTTGCAGTCTCTTAAATATTACATACAACTAAAAAACTGGAAGTTAGTTACTTAGATGATCAGGAAGTGTCTTTGACATACGCATGTGGTGGATCAGATCAATCATTAAATAGTTATTGGGATAGCATTCTGATGTACTTTAAATCCAATTTTCCATATTTCCAATTTTCATCTTTCTATCTTCGTGGGACACTTTAGAACACTGGAGGTTCCTGTGTAAGACACACTGCTCCATGTACACAATGTTGTGGCTGTTCTCTCTCTGTCAATAATGTATAATTGTGTATACAATGCAGCTCCATGTATTTTCTTTTAAAATAATTAATGATATATGTTTTATACCTGTTTTTATATTTCTGTTCACAAGGTTTAATGGTCATAGCACTGTACTGCACTGTTACTGTATGATCTAGTTTGAACTGTATAATCAGTGTTAAGTTTAAATATTGATTAATGGGATGAGGGATATCATTTGGTTGTGTTACTTTTAAATCAACGTTGCTGAATAAAACAGAATGTACTGAAACTTTCAGTTCTTCCCCCCGGATGTATCTACCAAGTAGAACAGAACAGGAAGAGGTCTGAGGTCTGCAGTTCCTCATTACATTACATTACATTTACATGTATGCATTTAGCAGACGCTTTTATCCAAAGCGACTTCCAAGAGAGAGCTTTACAAAAGTGCATAGGTCACTGAACATAACAACGAGATAGCCCCAAACATTGTGGGTAACCAAACATGAAGCATACATTGTGAAAACCAAATAAGACCCAAAGGGAAGAATCATAAGAGCATGTAGTTAGACAAGTTACAATTAAACAGCATTGAACCTCAAAAGTGCAAGAGTGTACCTGTGGAAAAAGCAAGCAACAATAATATATTTCACAGCGAGTACAATCATTTTAAGTCAGTTACAACTAACCAACAAGAGTAACAAGTCTCTCAATAAGAGTCATTGTGATCCTGGAGGAAACTAACATCAGGTCCAGCCAAACATTCCTAAGTACCGTTGTACTCCCGGAACAAGTGCGTCTTGAGCCTTTTCTTGAAGGTGGGGAGACAGTCAGGGCCTCATTTACTAACATTGCCTTTGCCCAACCGCAAATAGCGGACGGTGTATTTCCGCATTTTGCATGGTATTTATCAAACCAGATCCTCGCCGGGCAATCAGCGCCCATTAGTGTTCATTAGCGCGCTGTTAAAAGACGGGAAAAATCGCCTGCATGTTACTGCCACCATGGGTGATTCGAGGAAAAGAAAAAAAAAAGTTCAGCGAACAGGAGCTAGAAATATACACACCCACTTTCCCTTATACCCTCCCAGCAGCGGTAATCTGCGTTTTTACTCATGTGCGCTGCCTTTGTAAATACGGTGTTATGTCTTTACCCGCTATTTCAGCCTGAAATGGGCGCAATCCTGTTAGTAAATGAGGCCCTCAGTGTCTCTGATGGAGGTGGGGAGTTGATTCCACCATTGGGGGGCCAGACAGGAAAAGAGCTAGGGTTGGGACCGGGCGCTCTTGAGCGGTGGGACCACCAGACGGTTGTCAGAAGAAGACTGTAGGTGGCGGGTGGGGGTGTAAGGCTGGAGGAGAGACTTGATGTAGTCGGGTGCAGTCCCGTTCACCGCTCGGAAGGTCAGTACAAGGGTCTTGAATCTGATACAGGTCGTGATGGGAAGCCAGTGGAGGGAGATGAGGAGCGGGGTAACATGGGAGCGTCTGGGTAGATAGAAGACCAGGCGGGCTGCCGCGTTCTGAATCTTCTGGAGAGGGCGGGTGGCGCATGCTGGGAGACCGGCGAGCAGCGAGTTGCAGTAGTCCAACTTTGAAAGGACAAGTGCTTGGACTAGCAGCTGGGTGGAATGCTCAGACAGGTATCTCCTGATATTCCGGATGTTGTAGAGGGTGAATCTACACGACCGGGAGACCGCAGCAATGTGGGCTGTGAGGGAGAGCTCGTCATCCATGGTCACCCCGAGGTTCCTGGCGGAGGATGAAGGGGTCACCGTCGCCGATCCCAGGGTGATTGAGAGATTGTGGGAGATGGAGGGTTTGGCCGTGATGATGAGGAGTTCAGTTTTGGCGAGGTTCAGCTGGAGGTGGTGCTTGGTCATCCAGGCGGAGATGTCTGTGATGCAGGCCTCGATCCTAGCCGAGATCCCCGGATCAGTCGGGGGGAACGACAGGTACAGCTGCGTGTCGTCAGCGTAGCAGTGGTAGGAGAAGCCATGGGAGGTGATGATTGGTCCAAGCGAGGTGGTGTACAGGGAGAAGAGGAGGGGTCCAAGGACGGAGCCCTGTGGGACACCAGTGGAGAGCTGGGGGGGCCTGACACTTTGCCTCCCCAGGAGACCTGGTAGGATCTTCCCAACAGGTAGGATGAGATCCACTGAAGTGCAGTGCCAGTGATGCCCATCTCAGAAAGTCTGGCAAGCAGGATTTGATGGTTAACCGTATCAAATGCTGCAGAAAGGTCCAGCAGAACGATGACGGATGACCTCGAAGCCGCTCTGGCAGACTGGAGGGCAGTGGTAACTGACAGGAGGGCTGTTTCTGTGGAGTGGCCAGTCTTGAAGCCCGATTGGTTGGGGTCAAGCAGGTTGTTCTGAGAGAGAAAGTTTGACAGTTGGTTAGATACAGCACGTTCAATTGTTTTAGAAAAGAAGGGTAGCAGTGATACTGGTCTGTAGTTCTGGAGGACGGCTGGGTCAAGGGAGGTTTTTTTGAGTAGAGGGCTAACTCTGGCCTGTTTGAAGGCAGAGGGGAAAGTGCCGGAAGTAAGAGAAGAGTTAAGGACATGGAGAAGAAATGTTATGATGGAGGGAGAGATGGTTTGAAAGAGAGGGGAGGGGACTCAGTTCCTCATGTCTAAAACAACGCAGGTCACTACTGCCATGCTCAGAAAAGGGTGTTGAGGTGGTGAAAGGTCTACTATAATCCTTCTCAAATCAGTTTGGATAGTATCATTTAAAAAGGGGTTGAGAATGAATTTATGTGTCTTAATCATGGTTGTTTTTGGGACGATTTTGCCTGTTAACAGTGGTAAGTTGTTTTATTGCTGTCACCAACGTTCTCCGTAAATAGCTACCATCTCTAGAATCGACAGAGAGAGAAGTGAAGAGTTTAGCACACACAGAAAAATTGAAACAGACGTTTCTATCTACCAACACGCTTGAAAAACAGCAAATTGATTGTAAATTCAACTAATTTGCAAAGATAATGAATCTAGTTTGTTCCTAAGATAAAATTAGCTTTCTTATTTTTAATTGTGGTTTTATATATAAATTGATTCAGTATCACACTAAAACATTAAATAAGAAACATGCTCCAATATGTTTATTAACAGTCAAAAGAATACATGTCTCAGGTGACATTTCACTCAGGCTTAATGTACTGTATATTTGATAACAGATTACTTTGTTGTTTTGGGCAAATGAGGGGTGGAATTTGTGTAAGTGTATGTCTTCTCAAGCTGTTTATTACTGTTCAGTATCTACAGTGTATCTACCAATAGAATACACCTCTTACCATGTGGTATTTTAATACACACCTTTTTATTTCCACTAAGAGTCCTGGGGCCTGTACTACGAATCAAGATTTGGCGTTAGCTAGGTAACTTCAGGTTCAACCCAGGGTTTTCTGTATTACGACGGTGGATCACTTGTTACCGGGGTAGATCGCCATGGTAACACATGCTGAACGCCTAACCTGGTCGGGAGCAGGTTAAGTTGGAGATCAGAGATCAACCGGTATAAAAGCCCCGCCCACTAACTCATTCTTGAGGATAATGGCGTCACCGTTCATAGAATATCCTGTGGAGCTTGGTGCGCGGATAGTGAGAGGTGCGCTCAGAAGAGCCAGAACATTTAGAGACCGACAAACCCTTTCGCATTCCCTCATGAGTATCTTAATGAAAGACATAGATTCTCAGCAGAGGCAATTACGTATCTTTGCCAGCTTCTTGAGCCGTATGTTGCCAATGCGACACATTGAAGCCGTGCGCTCACAGTCCCACAGACTGTATGCATAGCGTTTCGTTATTTCGCTATGGGTACTTTTATAGTGTGGGTGATGCGGAGAAGCTGAGCAAGAACACGGTCTGCCGCGAAATTTGCAACGGATTTTCTTTAATGGCTGTTGCCACCACATTCTGATTAATGGAGTGATGAAAAAGAGATATCCAAAGTGCCCTTTGTAAAAACTTTGGACTCTAATATTTTGACAAAATGAAACAAGGATTTTCATTCTGTCTTCATTCATGTTCTGATTTCCGTTCTGGAAATGTATGCAAATGATATCATATTTTACAACTTAATGCATCATTTGCTCATAGGCCTACATTTACAGGAAACTAGTAATGAAAACTAATATTAGGTCAAATATTGTTATCAACTGGGGAGGTTTCATGTTGATATGTTATCCCTATTCACTGGGGAGTCTCCCTTTAACCCCTTCTGTTGTCCTTGGGTTGCTTTGAGCCATTTTCTAATAATTTCCATATCAGAAATGGGGGGTTCTTTCAACCAAAACATTTCAAACCAAAACAACGTGTATGGTACCGTACAATGCTTTTCACAAGTTAAATAAATGATCATTTCACTACTTTCATTGAATTTGGATGTTTCATTCACTTTTATAGCATTTTTCAAAAAGGATAAATAGGACATTGAAAGAAATAAATGGTGAAAACCCCCACAAAAGACTCAAAATGCACAACAAAAAAGCCACAAAAAGGTATAAAAAGACCAAAACGTAGAAAAAAGTTTAACAAATACATTCTCATGTGTTCTCCCTTCCCTAAGAACACAGAAAAATATGTATGTTTTACGCAGAAAGCAATCACATCTTCCATTTACCATCTTGATGATTCAGTGTTAAGAGAGCACTGTTAAGCCTTCATTGGCCTGAGTGCCCAGTTACAGCCCACAGTCAGGAACCCCTCATTCCCTTACCCATCAGGTGGAGATCCCAAAAAGTGTGCTTTATGTCCGCAGTTTAAAAGAGATTTTACACATAATTCAGACCACCATCAAACCCTGATGGCCGTGTGGATAGGTTTATCAAAACTTTGAAGCAGACACTGGAAAAGGTCATGGAGGTAGATGGGAAAAACTGGGACCAGCTCCTTCCATACGTACTCTTTACAGTAAGGCCTTTACAGGGTTCTCACCGTTCAAGCAACTGAATTGGGAGTTGTCCCTGAGGTCTCCTCGACATAGAAA
The DNA here is from genome assembly GCF_963692335.1 of Osmerus eperlanus. Lineage (NCBI taxonomy): Eukaryota > Metazoa > Chordata > Actinopteri > Osmeriformes > Osmeridae > Osmerus > Osmerus eperlanus. Next base: position 1,511,559 of record NC_085037.1, read on the forward strand.
AGGAGGTTTGGGAACGTTAGCCGTCTGCCCACTGAACAGTATAACATTTCAAGAAGATGAGACACCGGATGGCCCAGGTCTGGCCAGTCATTCGAGATCATCTCCAACAGATACAACAAACCCAAGTATACAACCGCAGGGCTCAGGTACACCTTCCAACTGGGGGAATGAGTGCTAATCCTGTTACCCATCTCCGAGTGCAAGTTTCTGGCTGAATGACAAGGCCACTACAAGGTGATTGACAGAGTCGGCGATGTCAACTACAGGTTACATCAACAGGGCTGACAAAAGCTCACCCAATTGCATCATGTAAGCTTACAAAACAATTGGTCCAGGCTACCTGCCCAACAGGCTCCAGCTACCCAAGCGCTCACTGCACATGCCTCTTTACCCTTTAGTTCCATGGGGGGCCAGCTCAGCCCCAGCCAACGCCAGGACCTCCATGAGATACAACACGACGGGCTCACAACATGACATAAAGACTGAGCCAGTGGTGAGTGTATGCATTAAGCCTCATAGTATCCCTGAGGACCGGAGGGAGGCAATCAGGACAGAGGTTAGAAAAATGCTTATAATTGAGGAATCCCACAGTGCATGGTCCAGCACAGTCCGTGGTCCTAGTCCCAAAGCTTGACTGTACGTAATGCTTTTGCAATGATTTTAGGAGACTCAATGAAGGGTCCCAATTGGATACCCACTCCTTTCCAAGGGTCAAGTAGTTAACCAGTTGCCCGGGGTTTGCACATTCTATCTCAACTCTCGATCTTATCAAGAAATATTGGCAGGCGTAGGATTTTGGCAACACTGTTTTTCATACCTGCCGAAATCCTCCCCCCCCCATATCTTGGGGCATGTGGACAATCTGGATGGCGACACTAACTGGGTAATAGCTTGTCAACTGGTATTGAATACCAGTTGATACCTGAGTGCCAGTTTTTGGCATTCCTAATGTTTGATCATTCATTATCATTCCACAAATTCGTCTTAATGTTTATCCAAAATCTCAGGTTGGCTGTGCTGCCTCAGATGGTTCCATCAGTGTTGTGCTCAAATCCAACTGAGAGGAATATGTCTATGCTGCCTGCCGTAAACATCTCTGACCTGTTTTCATGATCAAGCCTCAAACTTGTTAAAACTCTTATTTAAATTATCACTATTTCTTTCTTTTTTCTAAATATATAAAGTTATTTTTTTGTTTAAAATAAATGTGATGGAACCAATCAAAATGTCATTTTGGCAACCACCCATCAGGGCATTCATGGATGACCTCACAGTCATGACAGAATCAGTCACAGGCTGCCGGTGGATTCTGAAGGGACTTGAAAAGCTGGTGGAGTGGGCCCGGATGCGTTTCAAACCTGCCAAATCAAGATCAATGGTGCTGAGGAAAGGGAAGGTGGAGGACAAGTTCCGTTTTAACATCACAGGCACAGCCATTCCAACTATCACAGAGAAGCCAGTCAAGAGCTTGGGCAAGGTTTTTGACTGCTCTCTGAGAGACACAACATCTATCCAGTCGACCTGCACTGAGTTGGATGGCTGTCTGAAATCCGTGGACAAGTCAGGCCTACCTGGGAAGTTTAAAGCCTGGGTCTACCAACATGACATTCTTCCCAGGATCCTGTGGCCCCTCCTTGTCTACACGGTCCCTATCTCAACAGTTGAGACCTTGGAGAGGAAGGTCAGCAAACACCTCCGGAGATTACTTGGATTACCAAGGAGCCTGAACAGCATTGCACTCTACGGGAACACCAACAAACTGTGACTGCCTTTCGAATCCTTGGAGGAGGAATTCAAGGTAACTAGAGCCAGAGAACTGGTTCAGTACAGGGACTCAAGTGATCCGAAGGTGGCTAAAGCAGGGATCCAAGTGAGGACTGGCAGGATATGGAGGGCAGAGGAAGCGGTTCAAGAGGCAGATGCAAGGTTGTGTCACAGGAGCCTGGTGGGAGTGGTCACACGAGGTCGAGCAGGGCTAGGATCCTTTCCAACTCCCCAAATGAACACCAGGGGGAAGGAAGGGCGACGACTTGTTCAGGAGGAGGTGAGAGCAGCCGTAGAGGAGACGAGAACCTGCAAGGCAGTGGGAATGAAGCAACAGGGAGCTTGGACGAGGTGGGAGAATGTGGTTGAAAGGAAAGAGACCTGGGCTTTGGAAAGCCGAGCCTCACCGCATCAAATTCCTCATCCAGGCAGTGTATGACGTGCTTCCAAGCCCGTCAAATCTGCACATATGGGGCATAGCAGAGACACCAGCATGCCCACTGTGTTCCAAGCGAGGAACCCTGGAACACATCCTCAGTTGCTGTACAAGGGCACTTAGGGATGGTCGGTACAGGTGGAGGCATGACCAAGTCCTCAAGACCATTGCTGAAGCTATCAGCGCAGGACTGGCGTGGGCAAAGCAGTTCCGACCCTCCAAGCAAAACAAGCGGAGCTGGTTCATGAAGGAGGACGTGAGACATAGCGCGCCACTAGCAACGCGTCATTTTATGCGCAGGGCACTCCCTCCTAATAGGGCGGGGTATATAAGGGGTTCCCGGCATATGCATCGCTAGTGCGACATAGACTTCAGTCTTCCTGCTGTTATGTCGTGTCTTTCCGGGTCTGATTTGGAGGAGTTCCATGGGGAGTCATTGGTCGACGACGGACCTTGTGAGGAAGCGGGGATCCCTCCAGCCGGAGGTTTCAAACCCCGTCGGAGTTCTCGTCTGGCGGTGAGGCAGCCGGTCCCGATCGAGGAATGGCCCGTTCCTCGACTCCTTTGCGGATACTACGAGAAGGGTCTTAGTCCACCTGTCGGTCTGTCCCATGAGGAGTTGTACCTCAATTTCATGGACGCGTGTGAGGAGGATGCCGGGGTTTCCGTTCCCCGCAAAGCGCTGGGGAAGAGCAAGCGGGGTTCCGCTGCGGGTGCTGGCCTGGCCAAGAAGCCCAGAGCGGGGTCCGCAGGAGGCTCGGTCGTACCGCCGCCCGACCCCGTGCAGTTTCCTGCTCCCGTGATGAGGCCCGATCCCGTGCTGGCGGCACTGATAGATCTGCGGAGCACGCTCACCGGCATGGATGCCCGTCTCCAGCACCTCGAGGGAGCCAGGGCCTTGGGTGCGGCTCCCGTAGCCGCGGCTGCGGGCGTGCTTACTGCGGTGCAGGAGATCCGGCCCTCGTACGTCTTGGCCAGCGCGGTGCCGGCCGCTGCCTCTGGGGCCTCCTTTCTGCCTCCGTCGGCCGCCGTTCCGGCGAGTCTCCGCGACCAGATCCTTTCAGGTAAGGATGTGAACCTGGTGAAGATCTTGCTGTGTGGGCCTGAATCAGTCGAAAGCCGCATGGTAGAGTGCGGTAATGTGGCTGTGTTTTTGCGGGACGCCGATCCCCGTCTGACTAAGACGCTCACGATGTCGGAATTCGTCGTGGCTTTTGGGGTTTTCCGTGACGTCATGTGCGAGGGGTTCCCCGGGAGGCGAGTCGAACTGGACACGTATCTGGCCATCATAGCTGACCTGTCGCTCTCCTACGGGGGAACGCTGTTCTACGAATATCACAAGGGTTTCTCTGCCAAGGCAGCCCTCTACGTTCAGCGTTTTAATCTACGTCTGGACTGGTCCGTGCTAGATCTCGAGCTGGTTAGCCGCACATTCACCGGGGTTCGTCCCCTGTCGTGTGTGGTGTGTGGGTCTTTCTCCCATCCTACTGGGCTTTGCCCTCTCACGGTGCCGTCTAAAATGGGGGAACCTTCCCGTGACGCGAAGCCTGGGTCCAGCGGCATGGAGCGTCGCTCCTCCAGACGCCAGTCAGTGCTCGGACGCCCATCCGAGGTCGACCTGCCCGCGTCGGTTCCGACCGGCGGGCAAGGGCATGAAATAAATAACCATCCTTCTACCCCTGTTGACATTGGTCGTCTGTCTGACGTTTTGAGTGGTCACCCCAACCGATGTTTTGTGAAGTACCTCCTCACTGGGTTGCGGGAAGGGTTTATGGTTGGGGTGGAATGTGTGCCCACTGTAACTCATGTGTGTACTAATTTGCAATCGGCGCTCAGGGAGCCCGACGTGGTAGACTTGACTAGACTAGATTAAACGAACTGTGATTATCACATCATTTTAACCTCATCACTCACAACTCAGCAGGACATAAGTTCTCAGTATCTAGCGTCTCTACTAGATGTATTCAATCAGTAACTACTTTCAATGACAGTATGGTGTTCACTGTATTAAGGTTTGCTTTTAAATGTGATGTTTTTTTGAATGATCTTTTGCAAAAATCCTGAGCCGCCCCGTCCTGAACGGCCCCGTCCTGAACCGTGAAGTGTTAGGTAGCATTTGTTGTGCAAGGCAAGTCCTAATGAAAATCTGCAGAGGGGACTGGTGCCTCTCAGTCCTTAAACCATGGTGGTTCCACTGGTTGCAGAAGTCTGCCATGTCTCTGTTGATTCAAGGCAGATACACATAATGTCTATCCTCCACCTGAAATCACAAAAAACATAACATTGGACTTTGTCACTATAAGCATGTATATTTCAAGGTGCTACTACTGTATCAATAACCAAAGTAGCAGCAACATCATAAAACTATTCTTATCCACATATCCATGTCAGTTCTTGCTCTAATTGATAAACAAGTGAGCTACCTGATAGCATTTGAGATGTTACAACCTACAGTTTCAATAACCAAGATATACCAATAAAGTGAGTGATTGAGTGAGTGAGCGAGCATCTACCTTCAGTCTGTAGTTTCCATCGATGTGTTATAAAGAATTCAGAGCAGCAACACTGTACCTTCTGTGCAGCCTCTGCAACATTGATGGGAAGGCAGCTGCCTTCAGGTTAATGCAAAGTGCCTGACAAGACAGAAAGATTGACAATGCCCAGATGAGACAATGTATCACTAGAGTACTTGATTATTGACAACCCATTCATGCCAAAATTGTGGAAACCATGCATTTAAAAGCTTTGCATTTCATAGCATTCAACCCCAAGCACAACTGACCTTAGATGTGGTTTGAGTGTAGAATGGAACACGTGAAGAATATCTGCCATCTATCATCAGACCCCTCAGTTGCTCTCCGGTGATGTGATAATGAGGAGCACCTCTAGCTCCACTCCAAGTCAATGGAGCCTGGTAACCGGAACTGGCTGCAACAATAATACAACGCTGTGCTTACAACATTTAAGAGACTGTAACTTGCACAAGCTCTAGGCATGCACTGTTAAATACCACTGCAATTTAACAACAAATGAATTAGGGCAGTAAAAAATACTGCACAAGGGAAAATGCAATGGGCAGCAAGTGAACGATGTGTGAAACAACTCAAAGGACTATCTGAGCTGTGAGCACCCACCCCCACTGAAATGGTTCCCACCTGGTTGTGCATGCCGACCATGGGTGCGACTCTCCTGCATGAGCTCGGACACTTCAGCTATCAGGCCGTCTGCTGAAGCAACATTTAAGAGCGTACCCCTTTGCCCACTCTAGGCTTCGCTGCATTGTTTCCAGCCTGAAAGAAGACAATGGTGGTATTTTTTGTTGTTGTATCTAAACCAGTAATAATTTATCGACCATATCTCATAAGAACGTGAACAAATAGTCGCCTAGGTTGAAGGTTGAGCTTGCTTGCCTTCAGCAGTGGTTTTGCCTCAAAATACCAGCTAGCTAGACTAATCGACTTTAGGTAACAACAAAAAATGAATGTCAAGAATGTGCAGCACTGGAGCCTACTGTACTGACTACTGAGGATAGCAGATGGTTGGGGGTTGAGGCTAACTCGTTTAGCTAGCTACATAACTAGGGGACAGATAGTTGGATATGGACTGTCCAGCCTTAACATGGCAGCTTTCACGGATAAAAACGAAACGCAAATAGCTAGTCTTTATCCAACAGTCTAGACTAGTCAGTGACTGGCTAGCTATCAATGCAGAAGTATCACAGTAGCAATCCATTGCTAAAAAACAAACAAAGAAAAGCTATCCGCACAGCGAGTGACCAAGTTAAACCCCTGTTAGCCTAGCTAGCCAGTGAAGATTACGATTAAGTCACAAATAATGATTTCGAAAAAACTGTACCTTTGTCAACATGGACTGAAGGTCGTCGTGTCCAGGGTTATCCGACAGCAAAAGCTGAGTGCAGTCATTTAGTGTCTGCTTACACTGTCTTAGGAAGTTCCTTCTTGCCATCTTCTCATCCTTCAAACTTCTGTGTGCTGGGCTAAACTTGTTTTGAAATCTTCTGCTTCTACAGTGGGGAGGAGCTGGTACTTGAAAATACAGGGAAGAATCAAATCACACTAGCCCAGATAACTGCAGGAGGAGCTAGGGAAATTGTGGGCAGTGATTTGCATGTGGCGTTTATTTAACGCCTGCAATTGCACGTGTAAATATACAGGCGTTTATTTAACGCCTGCAATTGCACGTGTAAATATACAGGCGTTTATTTAACGCCTGCAATTGCACGTGTAAATATACAGGCGTTTATTTAACGCCTGCAAGCGTTAACTAACGCGTACATTCATGTGTAACTTTCGCCTGCACATGTAAGGCTGCAGCCGCTTATGAAACAGCTGCAGGCGCTTCCTAAACGGGTGTCCAATCAAAAATACGCGTTTAAATTACGAGTACATTTGACCCTGTCGGCGTTCCATAGGAAGGCAGTGCGCGTTCACGCGTAGGGGAGTGGAATTCTGCGGTGGAGTGAGAATTCGGTCCAACACGGTCATCGTAAAGTTTAGAATAATCTCATGTGAAAGGAGTAACAATGCATTTAGCCGTTGCCGCCCTGGTGCTGTTTGGGTCGTTTTTAACCATCAACAGTGGTAAGAGTTCATCTATTGCTTCATCTTCATGTCTTGTGGCGTAAACACTTGTTTCCTTCGAAAAAGTCTATATGCTTTCTTGCGTTTCCTACCATGTAGCGTTATGATAGTACTAGGTTAGCGAACATCGCATCCCATTTATTCCTGTCTTGAGTTTTTTATCTCCAAACATTTTCGTTAGGAAACTTAACAATTTTTTGGGGGCATAGCATATGTTTAGCGAAAGTATGTGTAAATTAAAAATAGTGAATTTAGTTAGTAGGCTACTGGGCAATATCCTCAAAAGTGAAAGTGAAACTTACATTGTTACTGTCTGAGTAGAGCTGCGCCATAACCTGAATGTGCGTATTTATTTTGATAATTTGACCACATTTCGATTCAGAGGAATCAAATTGCTTGTGTAATTGTCCGTGACTGCACATCGTAGGCCTACCATATAGGCTACTGGTTTTATTGTAAACTTAACATGTTGAAATGCCTGTAGGTGACCTGTATTGAAATATTACAGCAACATGACCACAGCAACTCTTTACTTAAATAAACACACTAGGATATGGTTCATTTGTTGTCCTATCGTATTTTTAAAAACAGGTAAATAGTAATAAAACTAATTGATTATATACCAAATCGTTTTCATGATAGTATTGTAGCAAGTCAGAGCCTGTCAAGCAGAACTTGCAAACGTGTGAAAGCCATTTCTACCTAGCAACATGCTTGTAAAACATCGGATTGGTTCTAAAAGACAACACATTTACAATGTTCCAGAGAAGAATATACTTCCGCCTATACGACAGAACAAACAATACAGTAACCTACATGCCGCAGTTCAATCAGGCGGGATTAGTTTATGATAACTGATTAAAAATAATAGTTCTTGGACAGGTAAAATGAGAGATTTGTGCAACTGTTTATTACTGTGTATTACCTATCTTACACAGATAATACACCTCTGAACTTAAGTTTTAATGTAAATCTGTTTTAATTAATTAAATGACTCATACATATGCATATTGTTTTAGTTTTATCTAGCAGACGCTTTCATCCAAGCAACAAAAATGATTTAAATGTACAATCTCTTTATCTTCAGTCAAATGCTCTACCACTGAGCTGTACCCATCCCTTACCTAATTGTATTTTAAAATAAACCATTTTATATCCACAAACTCCTGCTGATTTTATATTTGTGTTATCAGAGCGCCACTCGCTGGAGTACGTCTACACCGCCCTCTCCAAGCCCATTCATCAACATGGTAAGGAAACTTAACAATTTTTTGGGGGCATAGCATATGTTTAGCGAAAGTATGTGTAAATTAAAAATAGTGAATTTAGTTAGTAGGCTACTGGGCAATATCCTCAAAAGTGAAAGTGAAACTTACATTGTTACTGTCTGAGTAGAGCTGCGCCATAACCTGAATGTGCGTATTTATTTTGATAATTTGACCACATTTCGATTCAGAGGAATCAAATTGCTTGTGTAATTGTCCGTGACTGCACATCGTAGGCCTACCATATAGGCTACTGGTTTTATTGTAAACTTAACATGTTGAAATGCCTGTAGGTGACCTGTATTGAAATATTACAGCAACATGACCACAGCAACTCTTTACTTAAATAAACACACTAGGATATGGTTCATTTGTTGTCCTATCGTATTTTTAAAAACAGGTAAATAGTAATAAAACTAATTGATTATATACCAAATCGTTTTCATGATAGTATTGTAGCAAGTCAGAGCCTGTCAAGCAGAACTTGCAAACGTGTGAAAGCCATTTCTACCTAGCAACATGCTTGTAAAACATCGGATTGGTTCTAAAAGACAACACATTTACAATGTTCCAGAGAAGAATATACTTCCGCCTATACGACAGAACAAACAATACAGTAACATACATGCCGCAGTTCAATCAGGCGGGATTAGTTTATGATAACTGATTAAAAATAATAGTTCTTGGACAGGTAAAATGAGAGATTTGTGCAACTGTTTATTACTGTGTATTACCTATCTTACACAGATAATACACCTCTGAACTTAAGTTTTAATGTAAATCTGTTTTAATTAATTAAATGACTCATACATATGCATATTGTTTTAGTTTTATCTAGCAGACGCTTTCATCCAAGCAACAAAAATGATTTAAATGTACAATCTCTTTATCTTCAGTCAAATGCTCTACCACTGAGCTGTACCCATCCCTTACCTAATTGTATTTTAAAATAAACCATTTTATATCCACAAACTCCTGCTGATTTTATATTTGTGTTATCAGAGCGCCACTCGCTGGAGTACGTCTACACCGCCCTCTCCAAGCCCATTCATCAACATGGTATCCATGAGTTCACCGCCATGGGCCTGCTGAACGACAGGATGATCGACTACTATGACAACGATCTTCAGAAGAAGGTTCCCAAGCAGGACTGGATGAAGGAGAGACTGGATAAAGACTACTGGGACAAAGGCACTCAGTCACGCAAGTTCAAGGAGCAGTGGTTCAAAGTCAACATTGGAATCCTAATGGACCGCATGCGTCAGAATGACTCTGGTGAGAACAAACACAGACCAGTACTCCAGTCCAGTGCATCATCCACCATATTTGTGTTTACAAACTGTTTATTTGTATTCTTGTTTTGTCTCAGATGTCCATAGTCTTCAGTGGAGGCATGGCTGTGAGGTTGAAGAGAAGCAGGGTTCTGTGAAATTCATCCAGGGCTTTGACCAGTACAGCTACGATGGAGACGACTTCCTGGCCTTCGATGACACCTCTACACAGTGGGTCGCCCCTAATGCTGCTGCTCTGCCAACCAAGAGGAAGTGGGATGGAGAGCAGATCCTGAACCAGTACACCAAGGGTTACCTGGAGAAGGAGTGTGTCGACTGGCTGAATAAATTCATGGATTATGGCCAGAAATCCCTTCGTGAAGGAAGTGAGTAGTTATATTGTATCTGGTGTGAGGTGTGCTGAGCAAAATTCCTCACATAAGTATTACCGGTACATTTGACTTTGAATAATTAAATGTTTAGGGCATAGATCTGTAACTCTGTAACTATGTTTATTTCCTATGTAGAGCCTCCCGTTGTCGAAACATATGGTAAAGCGTCCAAAACCGTGGGGAATGTCAAACTCACCTGCTGGGCCACTGGATTCCTGCCTAAAGAAATCACCCTGCACATCAGGAAGAATAAGGTGGTCATCTCTGATGGCGTGGAGACTTCAGGAGTCCGCCCCAACCATGATGACACACACCAGATTTGGCAACGTGTTGAGATCCCCATGAATGACCAAGGAAATTACGACTGCTTTGTTAACCACAAAGCCTTGTCTGAACCAATCATTAAAGCATTCCCTGGTAATACAATGTCACCTCCTTCCGAAAAAAGTATCTTATATTAATGATATTTCTGTATCTGTTTCTTAGTTGTGTTTCTAACACTGTTGATTACGACAAACTACTGTAGTCTTGATGTGTGTCATCTGGCTTCTTATTACTGGCTCAATCATTTCTCTCCCGTTATTTGCAGAAAACAAGTGTGGTGACTGTCCTCTGGTTAAGGTCGGGACTATTGGTGGGGTTGTGGGCTTCATCGTATGCCTGGCCTTTGTTGGAGGGCTCCTGTTCATACTTTATAAAAGAGGCATCATCAGTAAGTAGTGCTTAGACTGGTTCCATTCAAA